>NW_027457508.1:0-19974 GCF_027942865.1 Odontesthes bonariensis
TGCATCGCTGCATCCGCGGCACAATTGTATCACAAATAAAAACGTGGGCGCAAAATAGAGCAACAACAACGTGCGTCTGCAGCGCGCCATGACCGACTCCAAACAGCCATTGGTCGGAACATTGAGCTGTCGGAACAAAGGGTTAATTTAATCGGAACAAAGACATTTAGAACGAGTGGGCTGTAGGATCAATGGGAAATTTTCAGAGTATTGACGGGTCGGACCAAAGGGGCGTCGGAGAAATGACATGTTACCAAAAACGGACAGGACTTGGGCTCCAGGAAAAGCCAAAAACCTGTTTTCACCAGTACAATTAGTCAATAACTCCTGCAACTTTGGAACTTGGACCACGGAGAAGCTTTCCCGCTGCGCGCTGGAGGACAACAGGACCTGTCGCCGTTACACGCGGAAAATTGTTCGACAAAGGAAGAAAGGAACCACTCGTTTGAGGGTATGTACGGCAAAATGCCAGAAGATTAAGAACTTTTTCGTTGGTCAAAAATATTTGGATTATTTAGAAGCAAGTTTGGTTCGTGTTTTTTGAGAAGATTTTTTGGAGACCTTGTTTTTTGTAGTTAATTAACGACCAAACAATTGGAAGCGGCAAACGCACTTTATCTTTGGAAGGAAACCCGACATTTAAGTTTGAAAGGAGAGGGAGCTGTTTTGAAGTTGATTGGACATTGAAATATCTGAAAGAAAGAAAAGTATTATTTTTGTGACTTTTTGGAACTTTATTTTGAACAATGGCCGATTCAAATGAGTCTCAGACCGAGACGCCTGTTGAGAATATGGAGGACGAAGTGACGCCTATGCGCAAGGCAAGGAAAAATGTCTCCCATTAGGAGGAGAATCAGCATTGTAAATGATTTAATGGCAGACAAAGAATTCCTTGAGCACATATGGCTCATCAAGGTCCATTTGTGTACCTTGATGAGCCATATTTGTACCACTGTGTACCTTTATTTCTGACAGTGAAGTGAAGCTAAATAGGACGAGGCTGAATGAGTTTTTTTGAATCGGCCATTGTTGAAAATAAAGTGTAACCCCTGTCCCGGCAGCAAAGTCTGACCCATCGTGTCTCTCAGCAGATGCAGATGCCACTGCTGACGTCACTGCTGATGTGACAGCCGGCTAACGAGGCGTTGCCCCGGTAACAGGAGCGCGTGCGGCTCGTCGGTGTCTCTGACAGGTGCGCTCACTTTGGCTTCTTAAAACTGCACTATAACTTTGACTGCGCTCGACTGTCTCCGACAAACGGGTCGCTGCTCAGAAAGTAAAAGTCGAATCCGAATAATTCTTGGACCGTCAGCGCCCCAAGAGTCGGCAGAAGCCAGCGGTGTCCTTTCCATTCGGCTACTATGTGCGGCTCGTTTCTTATGGCAGTTTTAAAATCATTTTTCACCTGAATTTGATGACTTTAGGCCTTTATAATGGAAATGGAGAGGCGACCTCTGGGCTCAGAGGCAATTTGTAAGAAATATGTGCGGCAGAGCTCAATGAGTGTGACTTTGTGTGAAAGAGGACACGTTTTCCTACATTTTAAGGTATCGTTTGTTTCTGTCAGTTAAACTGTATGAAAGTTATAGTAAGTTGTTTGAAAAGCTAAAAAAGTTGAAATTTATCAGCACGCGATTTGGCATCAGACTGAAGTGGGTGCTGAGCTGTGGGTGAAGGTGTGACGCGCACACTGAAAGTGGAGCTACGGCTCACCAATAGATTAATGCTGCGCGAGTGAAGTTTAGATCCTTGGCGGCACTTGTAGAGACTGCAGGCCCTATCCTCCGCTTGTGTGCATGTGAGGGACAAGCACAGGAAGGAAAAAACCCGAGCATAAGGAGAGAGCCCAGCCATGTGAGCGGTGAGATGCAAAGCACAGAGGAAATTCTAAAGGAAAAAAGAATCGAGGATAAAGTGTGCGAGAGGGAGTGCTGCATGGTGTATATCGCTGACATTGACGGGGCTGGATAATGGTAGCTTACTGTGGAAACTCCGGTGAGTGATATCAATGATATGTGAAGCAAATGGCTAGCAAGATGGTCGGCTAGCGTATTAAAAAAAAACACTATTTTTGTATCTTGTAAAGCAAAAAAAAAAAAAAAAATCGTTTGCTAGCAAGATTGTTTGCTAGCAAGAATGTTTGCTAGCAAGAATGTTTGCTAGCAAGAATGTTTGCTAGCAAGATCGTCTGCTAGCAAGATCGTTTGCTAGCAAGATCGTTTGCTAGCAAGATCGTCTGCTAGCAAGATTGTTTGCTAGCAAGACTGTTTGCTAGCAAGAATGTTTGCTAGCAAGATCGTCTGCTAGCAAGATTGTTTGCTAGCAAGATCGTTTGCTAGCAAGATCGTTTGCTAGCAAGATTGTTTGCTAGCAAGAGCGTCTGCTAGCAAGACTGTTTGCTAGCAAGACTGTTTGCTAGCAAGACTGTTTGCTAGCAAGATCGTCTGCTAGCAAGATCGTTTGCTAGCAAGATGTTATTTAGTAAAATGTGTGCATTATTTCACATTGAAAGTGTTGTTAAAATTGATTACATGTTAAAAGATGTTACTGTGTTACCTAGAGAATGCTCTAATTTTACAAGTGGAGATTTGAGAAAATTCATTCATTCAAAAGTCATGGACACATTCCAAGGTTTAATCCAAACATCTGTTTATTATCTACTAACGCAGCATTTGTGCGTGCAGCTACCCAGGCCACGTACACGAGGCCCACAGTTAGTCCCAACATCGGTGCCAGAATATCAGCCTCCAGCGGCGGTACCACCTACGTCAAAACCACCAGCGGCAGCATCATCACGGTGGTGCCCAAATCTCTGGCCACTCTGGGCGGGAAGATCATTAGCAGCAACATTGTTTCTGGTGAGTCAGTTGTGCGCTTTCTTTCTTTTTTTTGTCACTTTTCAAATTTTTATTGACAAATCAACAAAAGCAAATACAAACACAATCAACTTAAACAAAAAGCTGCCTTGGAATACATCAAATTATTACCATCTTGCGGATTAGTCTTTTCATCAATTACTGTCCAATATCATCTTGAGCCTTATAGCGTATAGTGTCCGTTTCTCCCATTTCTTGTCCAGTTGAGCTTCCTGAAGCCTCAATATGTGTGTCAGTTTTTCAATTAGAAAGATTTCTTCCATAATTGAGAGCCACTGATCTTTTGTTGGTGGTGTTTCTTTTCCCCAGTGATGGCTTTTTTGCCTGCCACCAACAATATTTTGATCAAGTAGCTGTCACCTGTGGCAACACAGGGTGCTTGCGCAAGTCTTGAAAGTCTTAATAAGTATGGAATTTTGAAGCACTGTTTTCCAGACCTTGAAAAGTCTTGAATTTTGTGTGAAAGTCTTAATAAAGTATGGAAAATAAATGTATGGTACAATGTTACAGTATGCTCAAAGGCATTGTGAAATGAGAAATAGGAAGGTGGGCTATAAAACTATAATTTTACTAACTGGTCATGCACTGTATTAGCCCAATGGGATGAGATGTGAGTGAAGAGACTGAATTCTACATACATTCATCCATCCATTCATTTTTTTATAGATAGTTTTTGTGACACTTGTTTGATGTGAAATGCATGTACTTTTGATTTTCATGTTTTGAAACGTTTTCATCAGTAAAAGCATCATTTACTGTGAAGAATGCATTTGTTCATTGAATACTAGCCTATAAAAATGAACATTTCTAATAAACACAGTTGGTACAATCTGAAGTAGGCAGTAGGCACACAAGTTACAAGAACATAAAGTTAAGGTCTTGATGGGGGGGGTATCAGATTTAAAAAAGTCTGGAATTTTAATTTGGAAAAAGAGCGAGCACCCTGCAACAGTCTCTTCTGAAAATTTACATGGATAAAGCACTGAACAGGTCTTTGACACTCCATATCCTAATAGTTTCTTTAGCTCCGTACATACCATTTCCCAAAACACAGTTATTTTTTGACAATTCCAGAAAACATGAGAATGGTTCACATCAAAAGATCCACATCCCCGCCAACACTTCTGACGACTATTCAGTTGCCTACTTTTAATTTTCGGTGTAATAAAAAAGCGGATTAGGTTCTTCCATGCGAACTCTCTCCAGATTTCCTTCCACATTTCATGCCATTCCTCATCTGAAATTTCTAAACTAAGGTCTTCCTCCCATTTCAACTTAAAATATGTAGTTGAATGCTTGTTGTTATTGTTCAACCCTTGATATAATGATGAAATTATTCTTATGTTGCTTTCCTGATATGCTTTCACTATAATTCGGATGACATCATTCACTTCCCTGGAGGAATCTGACTAGATCTCCTTCTTATAGTAGTCCCTCACTTGATAATATCTAAAGAGTTCACACGCATCCAAATTGTACCTTTCTCTGAAGGCAGTCTTTCGAAACTCATCAGCTCCCCTTTGTTTCCTAACATACACCAAGCAGTTATTCCCTTTTCTGTCCATTGTGGGAATCTTGGGTCATATTTTGCTGGATTGAAGTTTCTGTCATAAGCGATCCATTTTAATATTTTTGCATCATTCTGGATCTTGTACATTTTCAGTATTTTAAACCACAGATCTAATGTGTGCACTGTGATTGGATCCATATTGAGCAGTCACTCTTTCACTGGGAAAGCTTTCCTTCTTCCTCAGGCACGACGACTAAAATCACCACCATCCCCATGACGTCCAAGCCGAACGTCATCGTGGTGCAGAAAACCACAGGCAAAGGAGCGACCATCCAAGGACTGCCGGGCAAGAATGTGGTCACCACGCTTTTAAACGCTGGGGTCAGTTTAAAAAAGGAGAGTTATATGCCTCTGTAATAACTTACCTTTCGTATGAAAGAGCGAGACGAGTAGCCCGGCTCAAGGATCAGCCCAACAGCTCCTCCAAAGCTCACTGATTACAACTCTTATCCTGCTTGTTTTCTGCATATAAAATGTAAAACATGGGTCACCATGCTCTCATAAGTGACTTTATCAGAGTTGGAAGTAGACAGTAGCTTTAATTGTATTCATTTTGGGGAAATTTTGCTAATCTGTTAATTACAAACCGGTGTTGTGACGAAATCTGATCCGTTCTTCGGGCTTTTTATCAAATCAAAACAATCTGATGTGAGTTAATTTTATTCTGTTATTGATGGTGGGTTTCATCGGATTTATTTTAAATCTTCCAACTGCAAGTAAGAGAAGTTACAAGATTGTTTAGCTTTTTTTTTGTGTCAAAATAGATGAATAGATGGAAACATCGTTTTAGACGCTAGTCCTAAAGTGTGTGCATAAAAACTGCAAACAGGATCCTAACAATGTGGTGCGGAAACAAACCGGTTTCAGCATGGCGTAACATCAACTTAACGTTCTATAGATGGGTACATTTTAGATCTTTTGGACAGAGACGGGCGTGCTGTTTTTTTTTTCTGTCTCCTAGCTGTATACTAAGCTAAGCTATCTTGCTTTTGGTTCCATCTGAATATTTTAGCAGGTATCAGTATGTCCTTCAGACACTTTAGAGTATGCGCCTTGTTTGATGCGATCACTGGTGCTAAGGCCTCAAGCTGTTTACATAATGACTGGAAATGACTGAGGTGACTTATTAAATATCGTTTGATGAATTTTTGTCTGAATTAAGGTTACTTTTTGTTTTTTATTCAACGTTGCTGCAGTTTTCCGCTGGCCTTTGTGGCAACATATTATTTTCTTTTAAATAAATCGTAATTCCTATTGAAACTGAGCTGACAGACTCTTTGGTTAAAAAATTAAAACATGCATGCGTGTGTGCTGCAGGGTGACAAGAGCCTGCATGCAGTTCAGGGGACCAAACCAGCCATCATCACTGCCTCCAGGCCGATTACCAAGATGATCGTCACCCAGCCCAAAGGCATGAGCTGCGGATCCCAGTCCACCGCCACCAAGATCATCCCAACCAAGATCGTTTACGGCCAGCAGGGCAAGACCCAGGTGAGATCCGTTTCCACCCACAGCAGCGCTTCATCGGTTTAATTAAAGGGATAGTTCGCCTACAGACCGAGCTGTATATATCTTGACTGGGTAAATCCCATTGTGTAAGTTTTTTGCCATGTTTTTGTTTTTTTTTGTGGCCATGTTAGCACTTTGACCTAAAACGTTGAGGACTGAATGAAAACAAACACCTCTAGTAGTTGCAGATGTCATTGTTTCAATTTCGAACTCGTCACTCCTGTCTAAATATAATCTGAATTCAGTTTCAGTTTTCTCTCATCAAGGGGAAACTGAGGTCAGTGAGTCAGCTCGCTGTCTATATATGTACAGTGAATACTGTATGGGACGCCCACACATGATCCACTTTGCAGTTTCAGATTAATCTAAAGTAAATCTGGGTAAACTGTGAGAAATCACCTGATATTTTTAAGTCGGTCTGACTTGTAACCATAAAAAAAAAGAAAAAAACTATTTTTCCGATGACGAAAACGGCACCAATTTACCTCCTTTTGTTTGTAGGCTCTTAACTGTTTTCCACAGAGTTTTTTTCATTTTTATTTTTTCAGACTAGTTGACATGCACAAAGCGTGACACTCATCAGTGTGGATCAACAACACTACAACACTGATGCTCACTATTGTTTTTCATTAAGCCTTAATTAATACTTAATAAAAATACTTAATACTACAAAAACGCAAACTTAATAAAAAATACTTAACACTCTGCAGTATTCGCTGTGTGTAATTTGAAAAAATGTATTGTTATTGTTACCATATTGTTATAAGCTACTATGCGAGTGCGAGCCGCCAATTAGAGCTGGAGGAGCCGCGCAGTGAGTATCTCTGCACTACAAAATGAACCCTATTGTCACTCCAGAAGTCACATTTGGAACATGACGCCTGGTGTTAGTGAAGGAGCACCTGCAAAAAGAAAGACACTGAATGCTCCTTTGGTTTCACCTCCAGGTTCTCATCAAGCCTAAGCCGGTCTTCCAGGCCGCGGTGGTGAGCGAACAGACGAGGCAGCTGGTGACCGAGACGCTGCAGCAGGTGACCCGCTCTGCAGAGATCAGTCAGGGTCAAACCTCGGGCCAGGACGGGTCCGCCAAGGACGAGGCCGCCAGCCTTCCAGAGGCCAGCAGCTTAACCGGCGACACCTCCCACAGCGGCAGTCAAGGTACGCCGCCGTTTACTTCTTCTGTGGTTTAAAGGCGATGCAGGACGAGGTCAGACAAATCAGTCATTGCTGCTTGTGTTTTTGTTTTTGTATGAAAAATCTCCTTTCAGGATGATTTATTATGGTCTTGGAAACAAACTTGCAAGAATGGTTCCAGCTAAACGCGTGGAATCATTTTCCCTCGTTGGTCTGCAGTTAGTGAGTTAGTTCAATCCTGAACTCGCGCCTGAAGTGAAGGCTTCATTTCCCAACCCTGCCCCATCCTGACACGGAGGCTGTAAAATTCCTAGTTTCTCTTTTCTCCCCAGAGCCGCAGCCTGCGGTGCAGACGGTGTCCTCCAGAGAGCGCGATTGGGCTGAACAGGAAGTAGCCGTGGAGTCCAGCCCTACTATTATCTACCAGGAGGGGACTGGGGGGGAATCCCAGTCTGCCACTTCCACCATAAAAGCCCTCTTTGAGCTCCAGCAGACAACAGGTGAGCTTTTATGTCACTGGGGGAGAAAAAAAAAAAGGAGGAGGGGGGGTCATAACCACCTGTATACATGCTGAGGACAGCAGTGTTGACAATACGCACAAAGGATTTCACCTAAAGAACAGCTGGAAAAAGCATCTCAGGTGCTGAAATGCGTGGACTCCACATCCCCTTTACTTTGCCACCAGATTCCAAGTTTCTTTGGAAACTCTCCCCCAAACGTACGTTTATGTCCTTTCATGAACTGCTGTGGCTCACAGAGCCGACGGCTCACGGTAAATAATGTTTTCCGCTCGAGGGCCCTTGCTCCACAATGAGCTCACCGGACAGCAAACCTGAGGAGCAGGCTGGGGGAGTCCTCGACGGGGAAGATTTTCCTGTACGATTTGAAGGTGGAAACGAGTCTTCCACTTAAATGGCGTCATGCGTTAAAAAAAACTGTCAGTGATGTTATCTACTCCTGACTGAAAATCCCCTAAAAGAGGTCATTACTATTTAGCTCATGAAACCACGGCTGTTTATCAGATCTACTTATTCCCAGAGCTGATGCCCAGCGTTGTTGTCCTCTGCCTTAAAAACACGTGATATCCAGATGTTTATACTAAAAATATTGTGATTTCTCAAATATTTGTTCTTAAGCGCAGGAGACCAGCCTTTTATTTAAAGCAGGCTCGTGTGAGAGAGGATTCATTTGACATGTTTTAGGCGAATCTCGTCATATTTAAAGATTAAAACATCTGTTTGATGTTGATGGTTGGAATATGAATAAACCTTTCATCGGCACATCAACAGTGGTCATAACTATCAAGTTCTTTCTACGAACTGTTCAAAAGATCCACGCCAGGATTAATACATGTTTTTTTTTCCTCCCATCAGCGAAAGAGAAGGCAGAGTCCAAACTCAGGCAGCACACCATCGACCTCAGCCAGATGGCTGTGCCCATCCAACGGGCCCAGGAGAAGAAGCCCAGCCCCGAGTCCCCCAGACCCTCCACCTCAGAGGCGGAGCCCAGCACTGAGCACGCGTCCCCAGGTACACCTGCAGTCTGTCCGCGGCACACACCCAGGCACAATATCCACTGTCCACTTCCCTTTTCAGTTGGCCAGCCAACAGTTTCTCTGGAACAAAGAAACAAATCAACAAACTAAAATCTCCAATCTGGCACATGGTTCCCTTTTGTCCGACTCCCCTGTGTGAGTATGTGAATCCTGTCCTGCGTATTAATACTGCGATTCCACTGCAGGTAAAGCCAGCAGAGTGGGGGTTTCCTCGGAGGAAAATAACGTGGCCACGCCCTCCAATCGGCATCCGGGGAAGCCTTTTAACAACAGCAGCCAAGTTACCGTGGTAACCAAACCAGTGGCCGTCTCCTCTGCGGCGTGGCACACGGTGAGGGTTCCTCAGAGCAGGAAATGCTCTCTTGTTTACAGGGAAAGCGAAGTGGTTGGCAGGTCCAGGTTTATAACTAACTAAGTGGGCACTGTTTACTGAGGAAATACGAGGCCGAGCTTTTTTTCTCTCATGGATAAATACCTCTGAATGTGGTGCTGAGACGGTAAACGGTCGTCTCACCAAAGAAGACTTTCCAAATGAATGAACAAATTGAGCTAAATAAACGGTTCAAATATTTATTCATTTCCAATGACGCCTGTCTCTGAGACTGCTTTGACAACGGGGGCATCGGAGGTGTGCGAGTTCGTCGGTAGTAGTACGCTTCAGTCTGCTTTCACAGGAATTAATTCTCCGCTTGAAAGCACTGCAGTTTCAGATGAAAGCGTTCTGAGAAAAGTCTGATTTGCTGCTAGATGTGCAATGTTTTTGACTCTTTTCCATAGTTGTCACCGCTTGGTGCCGTGAGCCCTTTTCAAATTTGAAATGCGTGAAAGAATGTTTTTTTTATCAATCCCGTTAAAGCAACAGCGTTGGATCATTTAGACGCTGATCACTTAAACCAGAAGCCAGATGAGAGCCATGGCACTCATGCGATGGTGCTGTGTGTGAGACTGAACACTACAGCCAGAGCTCTGGTGGATTTAAGTTTCCGTGCACGTTGCCGTGCTGCTTTGGCACGTTACACCATTGCCATGTTGCTTAAGCATGACAAAATGTAAATGGAGAGAAGAACAGAGCTGAAGTGAAACTGAAAAGAAAACTTGCTATCACCTGTGCAGGTGGGAAACTCGATAGCTTATCGCTCTTTATGCGAGGACAAAACCGTTCCAGGGGGAAAAGTCCCTTCTATTTCTGCTTTGCCCTTTAACCAACCGAACATGGTTGAGTGTCCAGATGCTGGCTTAGCCGTGAAATGAACCAGTTCCCAGGCTTAGTCTTTCTCCGTGATTTACCCAACATTGAAAGCAGAAAATGTTCCCCCTAGAACATTTGATATTTGTCTCCTAACGGATACGGCAGAGGAGTTAAGGAATTACTGAGCCACAGCAGCCACGCTTCAAACACACAGTTCCTTCAACACTTTAATCTAGCCGGAGTGCGATAACGTCGGTGTATAATCTTTCCTTCAGCTCGTCTTGCATATTTCCCACAATCGGACAGAATATTTGAGCATTTTTCCCACATTGCAGAGATTTCTGCCATTCATTTGGCTCGGGTGACGGGATGAAATGCCAAGGCAACTGCATTTAACAGTGATAGGGGAACCTGTGTCAGAGGAAGATTTGGACAGCATTTATATTCATTCAATCACTCAGAAGCCTATCATAAGCCATATGACCCTATCGGCAAATAGGATTGAACAAAGTTAATACTTGTGATCCGTGAATATAAATAGGTCCAACCTGGTGAGATTTCTGTTGCAATGACATTGTGCACAAAGTGGTTTTTGTGAGTGTCTACATAAAGAGCTAAAAGAATGTGCTTAATGTCTCTTGCATTTCACTTGAATGCCATCAGATTGTCTTGTTTCTGTGCATAATTGTGCTGCTGCCCCTGCAGAGCCCCTCACAGCGCTCTGGGGATGAGTATAGTGCCCCTTTTATGTGCCAACATCCTTCAGCGCTCTTCTTTGTTTGGTTTTAGCCCTCGGACAGTAAAGGTAAAACCGAGGCCGTGTTAGAGGTGGGCGAGCTGGAGGGCGACACCTTGGACCCTCAGACAGGCTTGTTCTACCGCTCCAGCCAACCGGCGTGGGATCCCATCAAAGCGAGCGCTCACTCTGCCGCAGCTCAGCCGCCCCCCTCCAGCCAGGCAGAGGCCGAGCAGAAGCGGCACGGCTCTGCTCCCACCCAGCCGCCGCCGCCGCCACAGCTGCAGAGCAAACCTCAGATTAGCCCGTCTTCTTCCTCCTCCTCCTCGGCCGCTCCCCTGATGAAGAAAATCCCTAAACTACGGGAGCAGACTCAGCCCAAACCCCAGGCCTTAACCCAGAGCCCCAAGGACAGAGCCCTGGCTGCACCGCCCCAGGCCGCCGCAAAGATGGCATGGCCCTGCGCGCCCGCCAAGCCCTTGGTGACACCACAGCTCCCAAAGCTGCAGCACGCCCCCACTTCTCACCACAGGCCCCTGCACGCGCCCATGTCCCAACCTCCTCCACTGCAGGCGCACCACCCTGTCGGCACTGAGAAGGCCGCATCCAGCCAGGTGAGTGCTGCCCACCTGGAACCGATTCAGGCTGATAGTCCCAGATTCTGCGCCTCAAAAATGGTCACTCGCGTTGAGCTTCTGACGAGTGTCACGCAGTAATTGTACGATGACGGCTGCAGCAGCAGCTGCTCTTTGAGGCCTCGAACTACACAGGAGAATGTCACTAAAACATGGCTTTGACAGACATGAGCATGTGATGTGTGTTTTTTTTTCCTTTGAAATATCTTGACTACAGCAGCCAATCATCACGCAGAGTGCCACGGTCACCAAGATTACCTTTGGCAGTTCGCAGCACCCGTCGCCGGTCTTCAGCAGCGGGGAGGCAGCTGCCAAACTGATCCCAGAGTCCAGCTCTGGCCCCTCGGGGGACGAGCCCTCCGTTTCGGACATCCTGAAGATCTCCATGATGGAGGCGGAGATCGATCCCAGCACGGAGCCCATGGTGGTCGATTCCTCCAGCGACTGCGGCCCTCTGGGAAAAGCCCTGGCGGTCCAGACCGCGTCGGGCACGCTGGACTCGGGCCAGTTGGTCAGCAGCTCGGAGGCCGGCACGCGTCACACAAAGCCCCAGCAGTTGGGCCGCATGCAGGGCCTCGCAGCGCAGAGGAGCAAAGACGACCTGGAAGTCATCGAGGTAAGTTTCTTGTTACAACGTGATTGGGGTGATAAATCCCAAAGCCTGAGCCTGTCAGTCCTGTGCTGAAAGGCCATATGAATCAGTCTTTGCTAATAACAGTGAGTGGGATGATTGTCAGCAGATTAAACGTGCCGCACTGAGAGCAGAAGATGATTACGTTTCCAAATGGAAAGCTTTTTTGTAAATGTTGGACAACTCTCATTGTGAAATGTAGCACTATCTTTGGTCTTTAGCCCCTTCAGCAGAGTTCCACAGACTTGTAGATTCAATCCCGAGATGCTCTGAAACTTTGTTCATTTTTTTTTCCTCTCTGGTAGCTCACAGAGGCCGTGTCAGTTTCTAATTTCACAGGCAAATTCTCAACAAACCAGGCAGTAAACACAAGAACATTTTTAGTTGGAGTAGTACTAGCGTTGCACCATGTGCGCAGCCTCCTGCTCTGCTCTACAACATGGAATGAGCAAACTCTGATGGGATACTTGGACGTGTAGCCTGGAGAAGTTGAAGATGAAAGCAGCTCTGCCTCCTCACTACCTGGTTATCTCACCGGAGATGAATATCATTTCAGCTCCACGTCCTGCACATATGGTGGAATTAACTATACAATAAAAGCTGAGTCCAAAAATAGTAGCGTACATAGGAAAGAGCTTATTTGTTTCAAATGAAAAGGAGGAAGTGGTAAATTCGGCCTTTACCGGTTCAGAAAACGCCAATGATGCGTGACACTGAATTATTTTCCATTGTGATGTTTTTAATTGCGAGCTCATAGCACCAGCTCACCTGTTTACACACACGTGTACGGGAAACTGGACTGACATCCTAATGTGATCCACGCAGGTGATCCCCCAGTTCTCCATCCTGCCGGACTCCAGCCAGTCCAACGTGGTGGTGGAGCCCAGCGGCTTCCTGGAGATCAGCAACTACACCAGCCAGCAGCTGGAGGAGGACAGCCCCACGGAGCAGGAGGTGGACAGCAGCAACGACGAGGCCGCGGCCGCCAGCCCCCCCGACCGGCCGTAGTCTGCCCAACTCAGGAGCGTGGCACTTTTTTCGCTTGGAACCAGCAGACCGATGATTTGTTTAAGCCGACAAAGACTTGCTTTTGTTTGTATGAGTCTGTATGTATGGGTGTGTGTGTGTGTAAAACATTAGTTTCTTTTCCTCTCCACAACTAATGGCACCATGTGTTTTTGATTGCCAAATGTGGGAGCGAGGTGAAAGGATTAGTTTTAGTCCCAGACAGTTGGAAAGCGGCCTCTCCAAACATGCAACGTTCCAGCGCGTTAACTCCGTTCCTCGCAGGACTCGGTGAGACATTTACACGCTGGTGATGCCGAGCATTTGGAATCATTTGGGCCCACTGTACATTTCAGAAGACGTACAGCGCATATGTACCGATGGCTGTCCCGAGCGGCTTGGTAACGGACCGCTGGTGTCATCGGACAAAGTGTGTTTTGTAACGGCAAACCCTCCAAAACTTTGGAGGCTTAAGTTTTCTGAAAAGGGAACAAAGCTGAAGCTGACTGAATTTTTTCTGCCAGGAGCATAAAGCAGAAGCAGAAGAGTCCTGGAGGACAGATTGAGTTCAACATATCTGCTACTGCGAATTGTATGGTCAAATGAAAACGATGTAGGCTATGTACTTTTTTTTTTTTTTTTTCCTGTTGTAAGATATACTCTGGAGTTTAAAAAACAAAAAAAGCTACAGTGACAATTTCAAGAAATGTGCATTTCTTTTGCATAGCGTGTTTAAAGCGTGTTTCTTTTTTACCTTTACAAACTAGACGACTAGTTGAAAGAAGTCATTTAATCTGCACAATAAAACAGCTGAGTAGAGCGTGTGTTGTAGTTTTTTTCTTTTTTGTTTATTTGTTTGTTTTTGGTGGCGACAAAAAGAAAAATCTTCCGAATAAATTTGTTTTTAAAAGTTCAAGTCATTAAGTCCATTCAGTGTTGAGTTGCTGGAGCAAAATTGCGTCCCCGACAGGAAGTTTGGAGGGTTTTTTTCTGCACTTTGTGTAAGCTCGATGAATCCTCTATGGTTGCTTGTTTTTAAGATGAGAGGCACAAGCTGTTTGTTTTCACAGATAAACTGGAGCCTTGCAAATTTGGTACAAGAGCAGCCCCACACACGCAATGTCCTTTGCTCTCTTTATGTTTGGACGCAAACAATTTCTTTGCAACACTGGAACGTACGGAGCAATGGATCAGCAATGCTGCAATGAGATCATTTTCTTCCTTGTCGTGGAAAGACTTGCGTAACAGTGCGGTTGCTTAAAGTGAATCACCTGCTCACGTCATTGGGTGGAGGGAAGGAGTACCTCCCAACTTTGTTCGGAAAAAAGCAAAAGTCCATCAGGAGGCTTAAATGTGATCTGCTTGTGCTCGGTGAGAAAGGACATGTAAACAGGATGTATGACTGCAAATTGAAAATGTTCCTTGGTTGAAGAAAATCTTTCAAAACAAGTCCCGTTGTCCGTAGGCTTTGATTATAGCTGAATGAAGAAGCCCCCCTGCCTCCCATTTCCAGCGTGCTGATGATCTGAAGGAGCTTTTTGTTGCTACTTGCTTAACAGAGCCCAGTCTGTTCCACCTGTAAGTGTAAATAATGTGCTGAACAGCTTTGTGAAGCACATGTTGTGTGAGTCATCTATATATATATATAATAATGATAAATGCTAATAAATCAAGTCAAGAAAGAAGAGGAGAAGAGACAAAGCCGGCCCACATTTCCCATCATGCCTCTGGCTGCCGGTGGAGGTGCAGCAGCGGCAGCAGCAGCAGCATCCAGAGTCCAGGTGAGGAGGGAGGAGTCCTCCCAGCTGGGGGAGAGAGGGAGAGAGGAGGCAGCAGCGGCAGCAGCAGCAGCATCCAGAGTCCAGGTGAGGAGGGAGGAGTCCTCCCAGCTGGGGGAGAGAGGGAGAGAGGAGGCAGCAGCAGCTGCAGCAGCAGCAGCAGCAGCAGCAGCAGCAGGCCAGCTGTTTCCAGCTGTTAAAAGGCAGTTTGAAGCCTTTTCCCTTGAAATAGACGCAACCGTGAGTGAGAAGATGTGCTTCTCAGAGGCAGATAAATAGAGCTCGCTCGCGGCTGGCGACGACACGCCTCCCGCGCACGGAGGCGCGTCCCCTCACGGGATGTAGTGAAATATGCCGAGACTTCGTCTCGGCAAATCACTACAACCCGCTCTGAGTGTCTTTTTCCTCCCTCCTTTTCTTCTCCCTCCTCTTCTCCTCCCTCCTCTTCTCCTCCCTCCTCTTCTCCTCCCTCCTCTTCTTCTCCCTCCTCTTCTTCTCCCTCCTCTTCTTCTCCCTCCTCTTCTTCTCCCTCCTCTTCTCCTCCCTCCTCTTCTCCTCCCTCCTCTTCTCCTCCCTCCTCTTCTTCTCCCTCCTCTTCTCCTCCCTCCTCTTCTTCTCCCTCCTCTTCTCCTCCCTCCTCTTCTTCTCCCTCCTCTTCTTCTCCCTCCTCTTCTTCTTCCTCCTCCTCTCTTTCTCTCCCCCTCTCCCTCCTCTCCCCCTCTCTCTCCCTCCAAGCTCAAACAGCGGGTGTTTCTCAACCTGTAGTCTTTGAGTGGTTTAACACAGCGAGTTCTTCATCTGTAGCGGTTCACATGTTTTTTTATCCTTCATCCTTTCATTTAATAGCAGCAGCACCGTAGTGGATCATTGTGTATGGTGGCCCCCCTTTTTTTGGTGATGGAGCTGCTTTGATCCTGTTTCGTGTTGCGGTGGCTGTTTGTATTTCAAACTGTTGAACTGATTTGAAGTTGTTTTTGTGGAAGTGGTGCTATATTGTGATCATTGAATAAAACTTTTATTTTTAAAGCATTGTCATGCAGCATTTTTACTCATCATAAGGGCTTAACAATGTCAATAATGAAACAAAATGTTATAAAATTAGGTTTAAGCTATCAATTAATTAATAATGTAAATATATATATATATGGGGAGCCGTTAGGGTTAGGGCTGGGGTTAGGGTTAGGGTTAGGGTTAAGGCTGGGGCCTGCCAGGTGAGTGTTTAAGCCCCGCCCCCACCTGGCCGACAGGTGAGTGTTTAAATTTGTATCACCCACAGTTGCAGATATGCAACAAGCTTTTTATTTATTTACATTCTATTTAGATTTACATGACATCATTTGATTTTTTAAATAGACATACATTATTTACATTCATGTGTCATTTGTTTGACGTTACATTTGATGTGCCGACAGTGGTCGCAGCAATCGTTTTCTTGGCTGGCTGAATGACACTCTGCTTTGCGGTGCTCTGTTCTAGTTCCTTCTGCTCTCGTTCGGTGTGGTCTGCTTTGTCCACCTTTCACTTATACCTTTTTTGACAAACGATCTGCAGAGGATGACTTGGTTTTGTCAACAAAATGAACCAGGAAAGCCCACAGTTGCAAATATGCGACATTGCCTAAAATGATCAAAAATAGCCCAATTCCCAAAAATATTGGTTTATTCCCACCCAAAAAAGATGCAAGAACAGCCTAAATGATTTTTTTCAATGAGTGTTCATATGCTTGGGTGCTACAAGGATAAGTCCGCAAAAGAAAGCGATTCCTGTGTTTCTTTCTCAAACAAGGCCATTTAAAGGGGTTTATGCGTGGAACCTACTCAGAATGGAAACATATGAAGGACTAAGGAGTTTGAACTACAGAAGAGACGTGTGTGTAAGTGTGAGTTTGTGTGTGTGTGTGTGTGTGTGTGTGTGTGTGTGTGTGTGTGTGTGTGTGTGTGTGCGTGCGTGTGCCTGGCGTGCACATGCGTTTGTGTGTGCACGTGCGTGTAAGAAAGAGACTCCAACCCCTAAGACAGACTCCACCCCCTGACACAGAGACCCCTCCCCCTGAGAAAAACTCCTCCCCCTAGGACAGAGACTCCACCCCCTAAGACAGACTCCTCCCCCTAAGAAAGACTCCTCCCCCTAAGAAAGACTCCTCCCCCTAAGACAGAGACCCCTCCCCCTGAGACAGACTCCTCCCCCTGAGACAGAGACTCCTCCCCCTGAGACAGAGACTCCACCCCTAAGACAGAGACTCCTCCCCCTAAGACCAAGACCCATCCCCCTAAGAAAGACTCCTCCCCCTGAGACAGACTCCTCCCCCTAAGACAGACTCCTCCCCCTGAGACAGAGACTCCTCCCCCTAAGAAAGACTCCTCCCCTAAGAGAAAGACTCCTCCCCTAAGACAGATACTCCTCCCCTGAGACAGAGACTCCTCCCCCTAAGACAGACTCCTCCCCCTAAGACAGGGAGTCCTCCCCCTAAGACAGACTCCTCCCCTGAGACAGAGACTCCTCCCCCTGAGACAGAGACTCCTCCCCTAAGACAGACTCCTCCCCCTAATACAGACTCCTCCCCCTGAGACAGAGACTCCTCCCCCTAAGAAAGACTCCTCCCCTAAGACAGACTCCTCCCCCTAAGACAGACTCCTCCCCCTGATACAGAGACTCCTCCCCCTAAAACAGAGTCTCCTACCCCTGAGACAGAGACTCCTCCCCCTAAGAAATACTCCTCCCCCTAAGACAGAGACTCCACCCCTAACACAGAGACTCCTCCCCCTAAGACAGACTCCTCCCCTTGAGACAGAGACTCCTCCCCCTGAGACAGAGACTCCTCCCCCTCCTAAGACAGACTCCTCCCCCTGAGACAGAGACTCCTCCCCCGGAAACAGACTCCTCCCCCTGAGACAGAGACCCCTCCCCCGGAAAAAGACTCCTCCCTTTAGACAGAGACTCCTCCCCCTAAGAAACAGACTCCTCCTCCTAAGACAGACTCCTCCCCCTGAGACAGAGACTCCTCCCCTAAGACAGAGACTCCTCCCCCCTAAGAAAGACTCCTCCCCCTAAGACAGAGACCCCTCCCCCTAAGTAAGACTCCTCCCCCTAAGACAGACTCCTCCCCTGAGACAGAGACTCCTCCCCCTAAGAAAGACTACTCCCCTGAGACAGAGTCTCCTCCCCCTAAGAAAGACTCCTCCCCTAAGACAGACTCCACCCCCTGAGACAGAGACTCCTCC
This sequence comes from Odontesthes bonariensis, assembly GCF_027942865.1. Lineage (NCBI taxonomy): Eukaryota > Metazoa > Chordata > Actinopteri > Atheriniformes > Atherinopsidae > Odontesthes > Odontesthes bonariensis. The sequence goes on from NW_027457508.1 coordinate 17,840, forward strand.
CCCTGATACATAGACTCCTCCCCCTAAGACAGAGTCTCCTCCCCCTGAGACAGAGACTCCTCCCCCTAAGAAAGACTCCTCCCCTAAGACAGACTCCTCCCCCTAAGACAGACTCCTCCCCTGAGACAGACTCCCCCCCCTGAGACAGAGACTCCTCCCCCTAAGACAGAGAGTCCTCCCCCTAAGAAAGACTCCTCCCCCTGAGACAGAGACTCCACCCCATGAGACAGAGACTCCTCCCCTAAGACAGACTCCTCCCCTGAGACAGACTCCTCCCCCTGAGACAGAGACTCCTCCCCCTGAGACAGACTCCTCCCCCTGAGACAGAGACTCCACCCCCTGAGACAGAGACTCCTCCCCTAAGACAGACTCCTCCCCCTAAGAGAGACTCCTCCCCCTGAGACAGAGACTCCTCCCCTAAGACAGACTCCTCCCCCTGAGACAGAGACTCCTCCCCCTAAGACAGACTCCTCCCCCTAAGACAGAAAGTCCTCCCCCTAAGAAAGACTCCTCCCCCTGAGACAGAGACTCCACCCCCTGAGACAGAGACTCCACCCCCTGAGACAGAAACTCCTCCCCTAAGACAGACTCCACCCCTAAGACAGACTCCTCCCCCTGAGACAGAGACTCCTCCCCCTAAGAAAGACTCCACCCCTAAGACAGACTCCTCCCCCTGAGACAGAGACTCCTCCCCCTAAGAAAGACTCCTCCCCTAAGACAGACTCCTCCCCCTAAGACAGACTCCTCCCCTTGAGACAGAGACTCCTCCCCCTAAGACAGAGACTCCTCCCCTTGAGACAGAGACTCCTCCCCCTAAGACAGAGACTCCTCCCCTTGAGACAGAGACTCCTCCCCCTAAGACAGAGACTCCTCCCCCTAAGAAAGACTCCTCCCCTAAGACAGACTCCTCCCCTAAGACAGACTCCTCCCCCTAAGACAGACTCCTCCCCCTAAGAAAGACTCCTCCCCTAAGACAGACTCCTCCCCTTGAGACAGAGACTCCTCCCCCTAAGACAGAGACTCCTCCCCCTAAGACAGAGACTCCTCCCCCTAAGAAAGACTCCTCCCCTAAGACAGAGACTCCTCCCCTTGAGACAGAGACTCCTCCCCTAAGAAAGACTCCTCCCCCTGACACAGAGACCCCTCCCCCTGAGAAAAACTCCTCCCCCTAGGACAGAGACTCCACCCCCTAAGACAGACTCCTCCCCTTGAGACAAAGACTCCTCCCCCTAAGACAGACTCCTCCCCTTGAGACAGAGACTCCTCCCCCTAAGAAAGACTCCTCCCCTAAGACAGACTCCTCCCCTAAGACAGAGACTCCTCCCCCTAAGACAGAGACTCCTCCCCCTAAGATAGACTCCTCCCCTAAGACAGACTCCTCCCCCTGAGACAGAGACTCCTCCCCCTAAGACAGAGACTACTCCCCTAAGACAGACTCCTCCCCCTGAGACAGACTCCTCCCCCTAAGACAGACTCCTCCCCCTGATACAGAGACTCCTCCCCTAAGAAAGACTCCTCCCCCTGAGACAGAGACTCCTCCCCTAAGACAGAGACTCCTCCCCCTAAGACAGAGACTCCTCCTCCTAAGATAGACTCCTCCCCTAAGACAGACTCCTCCCCCTAAGACAGACTCCTCCCCCTGATACAGAGACTCCTCCCCCTAAAACAGAGTCTCCTACCCCTGAGACAGAGACTCCTCCCCCTAAGAAATACTCCTCCCCCTAAGACAGAGACTCCACCCCTAACACAGAGACTCCTCCCCCTAAGACAGACTCCTCCCCTTGAGACAGAGACTCCTCCCCCTGAGACAGAGACTCCTCCCCCTCCTAAGACAGACTCCTCCCCCTGAGACAGAGACTCCTCCCCCGGAAACAGACTCCTCCCCCTGAGACAGAGACCCCTCCCCCGGAAAAAGACTCCTCCCTTTAGACAGAGACTCCTCCCCCTAAGAAACAGACTCCTCCTCCTAAGACAGACTCCTCCCCCTGAGACAGAGACTCCTCCCCTAAGACAGAGACTCCTCCCCCCTAAGAAAGACTCCTCCCCCTAAGACAGAGACCCCTCCCCCTAAGTAAGACTCCTCCCCCTAAGACAGACTCCTCCCCTGAGACAGAGACTCCTCCCCCTAAGAAAGA
>NW_027457509.1:0-19834 GCF_027942865.1 Odontesthes bonariensis
TGGAGACAAACACCGGGACGCTCGTTAGTCTGGATGATGAACGCCGTTTCAGATAAACGAGTGAAATATCTAAATATAAGGAGCAATCTTTGTGCTTTTTAAGTTACGACTCATTTCTCTGCAGGATGAATAAACCAGAAGTATTTTAATGCCTTCTTTAAAATGAAGGATTACAGCTTCCATGTGGAGGAAATGCTTTGCTTTGGTCTCTTTCTAAAGGCTCAGGCTGTGTTCAAAACCGCATACTTCTCCTACTACTCCTACTAACTTTTTGAGTTAGTATGCCAGTTTGAGTGAGCGAGAAGTTCCCGGATTTTCACAAAATAAAATACCCGTTACCTTTTATCATAGGGAAAGCCATCACGATACAATTGGTGCTTTTGTTTTGAAAACAGGAAGTGAACCTACCCCCGTTGTAGCTAGCTTGAAACTGCCGTTTTGACAGGAAATGACGATCGGCGACGTCACGTTACGTTGCATCTTGGGTAGTTTGAGTATGAGTAGTAACCTCATGATGCATACCCAACATTTCGGCGAATCTAGTATGCATCCGGGACCTTCTCGCTTACTCAAACTCGCTTAATAACTCAAAAAGTTAGAATGAGTGGTAGGAGAAGTATGCGGTTTCGAACACAGCCGTTGACTCACCGTGGATCCTCATCTCCAGGTATCCCCTGACCCTGCTGACCAGGTCGGAAGGCGGTCGCTCCTTGCTGCCCTCGGCCGTCATCGTCTCGTGGGCGCGGACCTCCAGCAGCAGCATCTCGTTCAACATCACCTGCCTCAGCTTCGGGGAAAACTCCGTGACGAGCTCCAGGCAGGCTGAGAAAAGCTGCCGGGCGTGGACGAAGTCCTGAGGCAACATGTAAAAAAATCTTCACTTACAAGCTCACGGTTTTGGTTTAAGATTCAGTTTTAACCCTTCTGAGCCCTGGTGGTGTCATCAGACCTTGATGGAAATGCAGTGGAGTCCTTTAGCCATGAGGATGTACACCAGGTCTTTGGTCAGGTTGTCTTTAATGCCGAGGATCACGTTGATGTAGTCTGGAGGAACCTCCCACTGCACACACAGACACGACACGTTAGTTCATTCAGAGCATCTTGCACCGTGAATCGGATGCCTGTTTTTTTTTCCTTGGACCTTGCTGTTGACTCTCCAGAAGGGTCGCTCTGCGATGCCGTGGAGTTCGATCAGGATCTGTCTGACCCTGCGAGGATCCAGAGAAAGGATGAGCTGCTGCTCCAGCTGCCCGATGTTCACGCTGGCCGAAGCTGTGGAGGGAAAAGTCACAATCTGAACAACTTCTGAGCAGGAGGACAGGCCGACCAATTCAATTCAGTTCATTTTTATTTATATAGCGCCAAATACAACAAATGTCATCTCAAGGCACTTGAATAATAAAGTCCAATTCAAGCCAATTGGAATTCAATTCATTGTAATCATAATTATTTAAAAAAAAAAAATAGTCCAATTCATTCATATAGAGCCAATTCAAAAACAGTTTCCTAGCAAAGGAAACCAACAGATTGCACAGAAACTTGGCCTGATAACTGAAGGCTCTGCCTCCCAAACTGGCAGCTGGTTCCACAGAGAGGAGCCTGATAACTGAAGGCTCTGCCTCCCAAACTGGCAGCTGGTTCCACAGAGAGGAGCCTGATAACTGAAGGCTCTGCCTCCCAAACTGGCAGCTGGTTCCACAGAGAGGGGCCTGATAACTGAAGGCTCTGCCTCCTAAACTGGCAGCTGGTTCCACAGAGAGGAGCCTGATAACTGAAGGCTCTGCCTCCCAAACTGGCAGCTGGTTCCACAGAGAGGAGCCTGATAACTGAAGGCTCTGCCTCCCAAACTGGCAGCTGGTTCCACAGAGAGGAGCCTGATAACTGAAGGCTCTGCCTCCTAAACTGGCAGCTGGTTCCACAGAGAGGAGCCTGATAACTGAAGGCTCTGCCTCCCAAACTGGCAGCTGGTTCCACAGAGAGGGGCCTGATAAGTGAAGGCTCTGCGGCGCTCTGCGGCGCTCTGCTCCCTACCCGGGATGTCGTAGAAGGACGGCAGCGGTTTGGCGCTGAGGTTGACGGTGGCCGACCTCTTTCTCATCTGCTCCACCAGCACCTTCCTCTCCTCCTCCGTCAGCAGCTCCAGAAACAGTTTATGAGACGACACCACAAACACCAGCGGCAGCTCCTCCAGGCTCCCGCACAGAGTCCTGCACAAAGATTCAGACTTCAGAAGCCCATCGGTTTCACGGTTATCTGCACGGCGGGATGCTGGCGTGACGCGGCGCTCACTTCATGAAATGCGCCATGTGTCTCCTGGACGTCTCGGACGGACAGTCCCTCTCCAGAGAACGTGCGCACACCTTCAGGACAAATAAAAACAAGTCGTTATCTGATCAAAGACCCCCTTTTGTGCTGGATCCTCCCAACAGTATTCGGGGTGATTTGAGCTCGAATACCTCCAAAAGGAAGTCCACCAATCGTTTACTGGGCTTGAGGAGCAGCTGCTGGAAACGCACGCTGAGGATTTCTCCTTCCAGGACGTCTCTGACGGCGTTGCAGACGCAGAGCTTGTGACAAACCTCGTCCAGGCCAGACTCCCTGCGAAGAGGCGGGGCTTATTGAGCAATCATCTTAATAGTGGAAATTAAATGTGATGCCGGTCTGTTTAAAGCAGTCTCACCCTTGTTGTACTTTGTACAAGAACTCCCTGAGAACCGACCGTCGGAAGTAGTTTGGCAAACTGCGGGTGGCGTTGTCTTTGATGAAGGCTTCGATGACGGCCTGGAAGGTGACATTATTAGTTAGTTTTACAGTAAAAAAAAAAGAAGAGAAACTCATGATTTATTTCTTTTTCCTGGTGTTTATGGAAGGTAATCTTTAAAGTGTCCTGATCAACAGTTCTCCAGCTTTCTGAAGCTGAATTTTCCATCCTCGTACCTGAGCATCTTCAGAGGAATGTGTTTTTTCTTTGTTAAGCCACTTAACTCTGAGCTATGAACCATTGAGGCAGAAAAAAAGGCTGAGAAAAATACTTTTTATTTGGTGTCCAAGTATCCAGACTTTCTTTTAATCTTTTAAAGTGGTCTTGAGCAATAGTTCTTTAGGCTTTCTGAAGATATTTTAAGGTTTTTCTTGGGACATTGGCTGCTTTTTCACTCATTTTTTGTCCAGTCCTTGTACCTGACCATTTTTAGAGGAATGCAATTTATTTTTGTGTTTGTTAAGCCACTTAAAACTAACCTATGAATCACTCAAGCACAAAAGATGGATGAACTATGTGTCTACACATAACAACTCAGCGAAGAAGCCATTTTAAACTGGATCTTTAGGCACTTTGTTCCCAGCAGCCTGTCACAGAGACACATCATTTGTTCCCATTTCTTTAGCTGCATGTGTGAAAAACAGCAAAGATAACACAGTCTGACAGACAGAAAACAGGATTTCTGCAGCAACAAGGTGATTCCCAAAGAGCTGTTAGCTGAAAACTTGGCATATCTCAGCATGGTGTGCAGTGTGTCCTTAAAACATTTGAGGAAATTGGACAAGTGGAGGACAAAAGAAGAAGTGTCAGGCCTAAAGAACTGTCTACAGCAGATGAACAGGATCTGAAAGTGATGTCCTTAAGAAAGAGGAAAAAATCCAGCAAAGACCTGACACAGGAGCTGAGAGATGCATCTGGACCTTCAGCTGATCCATCTGCTGTTGGCCCAAGCCTCATCAGAAATGGGCTCCATGGAAGGGTGGCTGTCAAGAAGCCGTTCTTAAGGAAGGGAAACAGGGAGAAAAGGCTGAGCTGGGCCAAAGGACACAAGAAGTGGGCTGAAAATCAGTGGCAGCAGGTCTGATGGAGGGATGAATCCTCCCCAGAGCCCGGAGCTCAACATTACTGAAGCAGGGTGGGATCATGTTGGCAGAGAACGGAACAAAAGGCAGCCCACATCCAAAGAAGAGCTTTGGGATGTCCTTCAAGAAGCCTGGAGAACTATTCCTGAAGACTCCTTAAAGAAAGGACGGAACGCTCGTCTGAGAGGGTTCAGGCTGAGTTGGAGGACAAAGGAGCTCAGAGCAGATATTCACTTTAAAGCTGCTCAGAATTGAACTAACTCTGGTTCTGACTCAGACTCTGGGTTTATGTTCATGTTGGAACATGTTTCAGTGAATCTCTGCAACTACTTCCTGTTTTCCTGTGAATATACAGAGAAATGAGGGTTGGGTGACTTGAGGCCCCTCTCATTCACCCCACTGTTTGGATCCCATTACTGTTCATTCATGAAGGAACATCTAACTTGTTTTTTTTGTACAGCGACCTGGTAGTTGTGAGCTCGGATGAGGCTGTTGATGTGGTCGTAATGTGTCGTCTGCGGGTCGGAGGGGTCGCAGTCTCCGGTCAGAGCCCTGCAGGCGTTCCAGTAGCCGGCCAGACGCTTCTCATCCAGGTGAACGTGCACAGTCACGTCCAGCTAAGAGACAGAAAACAATGAAAACGTCCGTCACTGAAACTCCACACGAGCCCGTTTCACACGAGAGAAGCAAACGTTGCGCTGCAGCACCTTCTTTAAGAGTTCCTTCGTCTGTCTGAAGTGATCTCGAGCTTTCTCGTAGCTCGGCTGGTCCGTGCAGCCTTGCTGGAAGAAAATACCTCCTAAATCATAATGAACCTGCAACACAAATCACAAGTTCAGGGCAAAAAAAAACAACATGAGCCAAGTTCAATGCCAAATATAGCTGCAAGCAGCGATGGGGGGGCCTAGCAGCATGGCACAATAGGCAAGGCTATGGCTGCTCAGGAAGGCGTCATGAGTCCATGCACCGAGTTTGGCATCGATACATCAATGCATCGCAGGGATGTATTGATGTGTAACGCGTGTTAAACGTCCTGTTTGCGCGTCGGTGTACAGTTTGATTGGCTGCTACGGGCAAACGGAAGCGAAATAAAAAAATCCACATGATAACTTTTGTATGGCTTGGTCTGAAGATGCACGAAAAAGTCTCTCGCTGCCATGGTCCCACGTCCACAGGAAGGCGGCCATTTTGGATGGAAAGTGAGTTTTCGTGCCATTTTGACCGATTCCACGCCTTGCATATGATCAAACTCGTCCTACAGATTTAATGCTACAAGCTTCAAACTTGGCCAGGTTACTCTTAAGACATGGGGAAAAAAAAAAAAAAAAAAAAAAAAAAATCATTGAAAAACTTTTCCAAACCTCAAAGGGCGTGGCCAGGCGGTGAAAATCGTGTGATGGCGTTTGTGGTTTGAAAGCCTTATCATCATCTTATTGCACAGCTTCGCTGTTAGGCCCCCAATGACAGATGCCAGAGGGACAGCGTCGTAGCTTCATAGCGCAATAGCTTCATAGTTTCATAGCGTCATAGCTTCACAGTTTCATAGCGTCATAGCGCAATAGCTTCATAGTTTCATTGCGTCATAGCTTCACAGCTTCATTGCTTCACAGCCTCATAGCTTCATAACTTCATAGTGTCATAGCGCCCGCCCACCTGGCAGTGCAGCTCGTTGGTGCCGATGCGAAGCCCCGCAGTGGAGGACTCGGTTTCTCCGTTGGCTGCGGCATCGGCCGCCAGCAGGTCCAGGGTCCTCAGGGTGTGAACGTAGAAGTCCTTCTTCAGCCGCAGAGCTCCTTCCAGCACGCTGATGGAGTCGGTCGCCTGCTCCTTCAGCTGCACAGAAAACTTTTGCTTTTAGTCAAAGTCACATTTACTCAGATCGTCCAGTATTTCTGAGTGTGTGAAGGTCTATTCAAGGACGTCCACCCACCACAGTGAGGATGTTTTCAGTCATTTCTTTCTCCTGCTGCACAATGTTCAACCTCAACAAGAAAAAACAGAAGCAGAAGTTCAGTGTTTTCAGATCAAAGCCGACTCGCTGTCTTGCTCGTTGGTACAAAGATTTCAGGAGAACACGAGTGGGTTTATTACATGTTCATCTGGTGAGGTCCTGGTTTGGTCTGCTTCTCAGGAAAGCTGCTGAGGACGATGGTTCGGATCGCCCTTCAACAGACAAAGGTCCCCTTTAAATTCGTCTTTTTGTTATAAAGTGCACGACAAAGTAGTGACATTTAGAAGCTTTTTAAACATTTCACTGCTCAAAACATCAGGAGATTATTTCCTTCTTCATTCATAGTTCTTCTTTATCGTTCATCTGATTTACTCCGAGTGCATTTTCTCACCAGCGGTTGTAGATGATGACCGCCATGGCGGTGGTGGGCGGCAGGGTGGAGAGGTCCAGGTCCACGTGTTTCACCCCCGGCGGCACTTTGCTCACACACAGGAGCTCGTTCAGCAACATGTTTAAGACTGGAATGGTCAAACTGGCAGAGAGGAAGCAGGTCAGGTGATCAGAATATATGTGATTTAACCCTAATCCCTGATAGGGGACATTTTTCTCCACTTGGGGTGTACTTTCTCCTCTAATTTCACACTGGAAATGGTGATACTCATCATATTTGGTCCAGTTATGCATTTTTTACTATTTTTTTGAATTTCAAACACACATCATGTACAATGCAATTTTTCATTGTGTAGAAAAAAAAAAACTCCTTAATTTCTGAAAAGGGATATTTTTGTCCCCTTTTAAAACGACCTAAAAACATCATACATTAATATTTTTTTCCACTTTGTTTTCATAAATATTTTATCCCACTTCAGTTCTGATCATAACTACCAAGTTTTCAATTATTTAAAAAAAAAAAAAAAAAAAATAACCCTTTAGATGCCAATTTGAACTTTTTAGCCCAAATTTTAAGCCTTTAGGTGCCAGTATTTACAAAATATGGAATGCAAAGTGGAATTATTGAGTAGGGATAATTATGGTCTGGGATATGTCAATGATTAGCAACAACACTGATTGAAAGGGAGCTTCAGACGCTGTGTTAAAATTTATCCGAATGAGGAGGTTTTTTTTTTTTTTTTTTAAGTTATGATGAGAACTTAAGTGGAATAAAAGATCTATGAAAAAAAAAAAAAAACATGATGTTTTTAAGTTGTTTTAAAAGGTGACAAAAATGTCCCCTTTCAGAAATTAAGTTGTTTTAAAGTGCAGACCGAGGACAGTTTAAATGTTTTTCAGCTGCTGAAACAGACGGAAACATTTTGCTGCTTCAGCTGAAAACAAAGAAAGGAAGAATTTAAAGGAAAATTTGCACAAAGAAGACAGTTTTTAAACTTTAGCACCTTTTTTAAGAACATTTGTCACAAAGTGCTTCACATAAATTGACATAAAAGATCATAATAAAAGCACAACATCAGAGAAGGATGAAGCGTACCACACAATACAGTTTACAGCGATGTGTTTTAAGAAGCTTTTTTAAAATCTTCACATTGCTCACAGAGCTCAGAGGAGGAGCTCAGAGAACCTGACCGAGAGCCAATGAAAGGAAACCAGAACTGGTGGAATATGAGACCGAATGTCTCCCTCAGCTGATAAAAACATGAAGGAAACACGCTGTTAACGAGCCAATTCTGGCTCATAGAAACACAGAGATTACATAAAGTCTGAATAAGGCAGAAAACGTGACAGATTAGCCGTTAGCTCGCCTGCTACACCCAACATGGCAGCTGTTATTGACTGCTTTCTAAGACTGTGTTTGAAACTGCCTACTTCTCCTACTACTCCCACTACTCATACTAACTTGAACTTTTTTTGAGTTCCCGGATGCATACTAGATTCTCCAAAATGTTGGGTATGCATCATGAGGTTACTACTCATACTCAAACTACCCAAGATGCAACGTAACGTGACGTCGCCGATCTTCATTTCCTGTCAAAACGGCAGTTTCAAGCTAGCTACAACTAGGGTAGGTTCACATCCTGTTTTCAAAACAAAAGCACCAATAGTATCGTAATGGCTTTCCCTATGATAAAAGGCAACGGGTATTTTATTTTGTGAAAATAACCGGAAGAGCGTTGCTCACTGCGGCTAGCTTTAGTAGCGCCGAATTCGTGGGAACAAAATTGTAAATAGCCGGTATTTTGTCAGGTTTTCAACACGTTGGGGATCTAAACGACTACTTTCTCGCCTGAAAATATTTCAAATGTTGCTAAAGTTTACAGAGTTTAGAGCTTAAGCGAAATCAGCTTCAGGCCGGCTGATTTCGGCTCGGGCAGGAGCGAAATGCATTGTGGGTAAACGCTCTGCATACTGTCTGATCGAATGAGTATGCAGTATGGAAGTATGTAGTATGTAGTAGGCGGTTTCGAACACAGTCTAAGTGTTTGGCTTCCGCTCACCCCTTCTCCAGTAGATCCAGATCCCACTTCATGTGCGCGGCCACCTTCAGCGCCAGCAGCTTCAGGGTGCGGTTCCTGCGGTTGTCGGCCGGCGGCTGCACCTGATTCTGCTCGTTCACCGACGGCTTGGACGCCTGCTCCAGGAACTGGATGATCAGCGGCACCGGCGTCGGATCTGTGGGAACACGCCCACTCTTTAAAGGCCAGCACCCAAACAGACATGCGTGTGGTTGAAGTCACGAACCCTCTGCAGCTCGTTGTAGAAGACTGACCAGAATTACATTTCTGCAGGTGGTTCTCCAGCAGGCTGCCGTCCAGGAGGAACTCGAACCAGGACACCTGAAGAGGCGTGGTGGGCCGACCGCTGGTCACAGCCGCCACCCGGTCTGCCGCCTCAGCACTCATCCTCCCCTGAAGGGCAGCGACAAAGACGGGAAAATAAGCCGCCACTTAACAACCGTGAGGGAGTCTAAACGCAGGTCCTGAGTCACAGAGTTCTGAATTCATGATTCAAATAAAACACCTTTGATTGGTTTTCTTCAGTTTGACAAATTATTGCGTTAAGTTATACTTTTATACAACAGAGTTATATTTCAGGGATATTACAAACTCACTACAGAAGGTTTTCTAAATAAACTGTGGGCTGTGGGACAGTCTCATAGTTTGATTTTACCGTTTAAAATGTCATAAAAACACCTTTTTTGACCAGTTATTGAAACTCATATCAGATCCATAAATCACATTCAAAAAATAAAACATGATGTACTGGAATGTAAATATAAACAACCCACCTGGAAACACGTAAACAAGGTGCTTTTAAGGCTTTTCCAGGACTTTTTAAAGATGCAGTAATGCATGTTAGAGTAAGTTATGATTCTATTTATCTTAAAAGCTTAAAAACAAACAGCACTGTCATTATATTCATCGTGTGGATCACAGTCTCAAGTGTCAGGGTACTTTATAATAAACATTTTTACCTGTTTATCAAAGTGTATTCTGGTTCTTTACTGTTCAGACACCATGTTAGCACACGTATAGCCTAACTTTGCATATGAATTTGAAAGTACCCACGAAATTTAAGCTTTTACAAACAAATTATAAGACATTTCATGCAGCAGCTACAGATTGCACATTATTTTCAATAGTTTGCAAATCCTTAACGCTTGATTCTGTATTAACTTGAACAATGTGGAGATATTTATTTTGATGAGAGGGATCGTTCACTGCTGTATTGCTACTTTTTTCTGCAAAAAAAAAAAAAAAAAAAAAAAAAAATCTCCTTAAAATACATTTAGGTGATTAAAACACGCTTGCATGTTAAAAAATGTTTCTAAACAAAAACATCTTAAATAAATACTAGTTATTTGACGCTAAGTTTAAATGTTTTTAATGTCAAAGCTATTAGTAGCTGCTGAGTTGATCGGGGAGATTGCATTTTATTTTCCTGACATACCGACTGGGCGGTGATTTCAACATTCTCCATCAGAACTGTGTGAATATACACGACCCACCGAGGTTTGAGCCACTCTGGGGTATAAATCAAACGTACCCTCTCCACCCATTCTCTGTTGTGCTTAGAGGCGGTAATGTTTCGGCTAATATTAAGGCTAACGAGCTAAAGTTTTCCACCTCGCCCGTTCACACAGTGATAAACTGTCTTACCTGAATACACCCGAATCAACACTCAGAGGATAAAAGGAATAAATGTGCGTTAAAAAACTCAAAATAAGGTGCTGGAGCCGCTACACGGACTGATTCTCACATAATTAATTCTGCGCCTCGCCATATCTCGTCCGTACTTCCGGTTCCGGTTCCGCTGCGTCACACACAAACTGCGCTTCAATTGCGCATATTTATGACGTTCAAACCTTAATTACGATCCGAGTAATCAGATTTCAGGCTCGGAGTTTTACCATTCACGACTCGATGTCTCGCCTCTAAATCAACAACGCTTTTCCCAACCCAAAATAATTGATTTCTATTTTAAATTACTTAACATTTGCTTTATTATTGCTTTCTTTTTATTTGTGTCCACATAATCCAGTTACTTTTTTACTCTTTGCTCTCGTGGGCAGCTGCTACAGCAGCTCTGGGACTCATATTCTGTCTTTCTGAGACAAAATACAGATTTTTTTAAATAATTTTTCTGAACTGAAACTCACCTTGAGTAAAAACAAACAACAACAGTGGTGGACATCCCCAAAAGAAAATATGTCTTCCTCATTAAATGCTTTTCTGGGAGTATCTGGGATATTACATCACATCTGGGATGGAAAAACACACGGAAACAGCTGGTGTGTCAAATCATTTTAATCTTTTCAGGTCAGGTTCACAAAGTTGATTCAATTCCCCCGAATGTGCATAAAACCTTCTTCAAAACAGACAGAAATCCCCTCGAGAGAGGTTTTGTTTGTACTTTTACAGTCTCTATGCACTTTCTTTTAATTAAAATCTTCTAAATGAGGAAAGAAAATGGAAAAGAAATGTAAACCTGGCCAGAGATTTCACGTTACACCGGCGTATAACAGAAAACACGACCCGAGATCTCACCCATGATAATTGATTTTATCTACTTACTCACGCTCGAGCATTCCAGATGTAACAATTAATCTTTATTTTTACATCACTGTAAGCAACTCTTTGTGTTATAAAAAGCCTCTAATGGTAAGAAAATGTTAACATTTTATATGAAATACTAAATGTGAGGACTTCAAATGGAGAAAATCTTCTCTGGAAAGAATAACGCTCAAGTCCCGATTCTACATTTCAGCATTAGTATTGAGCTCCACAAAGAAAACTTCTGGTTTTACATGAATGGAAGAAACTGCTCCAAACATATTTTAAAAAATAACATATTTATGAAATTCTAAATGAAAGATTAAATGTGATGATGGAGCGAGTATAAAAGCTTCTTTGAGATGTTTTCACGCGACTGTGGTGTGTGTGGCGGCTTCGTGTTGTTTCCCAGCTGAGTCCCAAACAACTTGGAAAGAGTCCAAAACTGAAGCCTCAGAACTCAGAACAGGAAACCACAGAGGAGGGAATCCTCCTCCGTGTACACGCTGTCGGGTTTAATCCTAAACAACGACGTCTCTCCTCCTCTGAGTGGATAATCTCGTCACCTTTACCTGTATATCTGTAGTACTCTGAGACTGGTGGCTGTTACAATAACAGTTTAATGAGTCAAACGAGCCAAAAGCGCCGAATTAAACGGGTTTGGCGCTGTGTTGAAGTCGCAGTTCACTCACAAACTAATCCACGTGTCGAGCATAAACACAGATTCAACTGTAGAGCCTCTTCCCAAACAGTAGGTGTCGCTATAGGAGCCAAATCATTCAAACTTTAACTGCAAAGTTTCAACTTCTCCGTTTAACCTGAAGCAGGTTTTGATGTTTTTGTAACATCTGCAGTAATCTTGTATCTTTGGAAGGAGACACGAGACACTGTCCCCGCCTCCAGAGTCGAATGTGCGTCGGATTAGTGCGTCAAAGCTTTTCTACTCGCCGACACTGACGTGCGTGCGCCTGGAGGTCACTTAAAGTGATAGTTCGCCGCTTTTGACATGAAGCTGTATGACATCCCATATTAGCAACATAATTTATGAACATGTTCTTACCCCCTGCTGCGTCCTGTGAGCCGAGTTCCAGCCTCGTTTTGGTGTTGATGAAGGTAGTCCGGCTAGTTGGCTGGAGTTTAAAAAATAAAGCGTTTTGCTTCTCAAATCATTATGTGTTCAAAAAAGTAATACATTTGCATCACAAAATGCAGCTTCGTTAAAACGAGGCTGGAACTCGGCTCACAGGACGCAGCAGGGGGTAAGAACATGTTCACAAATGATGTTGCTGATATGGGATGTCATACAGCTTCATGTGAAAAGAGGCAAATTATCCCTTTAAGACTCTGCAGTGATCCAAGAAGACTTGAATCTGTGTAAATTATTAACATCTGTTGAAACATTTCACGGAAACAAAGCAGAAACAGAGCTGAGATGTTTCAGCCCGACCGACACCGCTGCTAACGTGGCCACAAATCTCAAGATGAAGAATATAAATAAACACAGATGTCTCCCCTCATTAAACTCACCTCAGTAACAGTAACGGGTGGTTTATAAAACTGCAGTCCAGTGATTAATGTGGCGTGTTTAAACTCAGCTGCACCCTGCAGGTGTGAACGTAAAGATTCAGAACGTCTGACAGCACTCGGGCGTCTGCGAACGTGGCGGAAACACGAGGAAGGGCGGAGCCTCAGCAGGGGGGCGGAGGCCGCCGTCAGTACTGAAAGGAGATGACGGAGTTCACTTTGTAGACGTGAAACGAGCGGTTCCAGAAGACGCGGGTGAAGTAGTTTGTGTAGGGCGAGTAGTTCATCTTAATCTCGTGGCAAAACCGTCCGTGCTTGGAGAAGGAGTACATCTCTCCTCTGTCGTAGACGACCTGAAGGGGACAGAACATTCAGGCTCTGACGGACTGGTGTCATCTTAAAGGGATAGTTCGCCTCTTTTGACAGGAAGCTGTATGACATCCCATATCAGCAACATCATTTATGAACATTTTCTTACCCCCTGCTGCGTCCTGTGAGCAGAGTTCCAGCCTCGTTTTGGTGTTGATGAAGGTAGTCCGGTTAGTTGGCTGGGGCTTAAAAAATAAAGCGTTTTGCTTCTCAGAACAATATGCGTTCAAAAGAGTAATACATTTGCATCACAAAATCGTTCTCCAGGAAAAAGTCAGACCTCACAATCGCTTGGCCCTATTTTCTCTCCCTTCGTATCATTGCCTGCTGCCGACAGCCGCGCCTGTTACGGTGTTTGCTGCACGGTCTGCACGGTCTACACAGCAGGCAGTGATTCGAAGGGAGAGAAAATAGGGCCAAGCGATTGTGAGGTCTGACTTTTTCCTGGAGAACAATTTTGTGATGCAAATGTATTACTCTTTTGAACGCATATTGTTTTGAGAAGCAAAACGCTTTATTTTTGCGACCCCGGCCAACTAGCCGGACTACCTTCGTCAACGCCAAAACGAGGCTGGAACTCGGCTCACAGGACGCAGCAGGGGGTAAGAAAATGTTCATAAATGATGTTGCTAATATGGGATGTCATACAGTTTCATGTCAAAAGAGGCGAACTATCCCTTTAAAAAACTACGTGTGCTCCGAACAGGATGCGAACGCCACAGCTCGTATCTGGATGTGCGGAAACTCACGTGTCCGTTGGAGATGTCGAGCAGGTCTTTGACCCTGCAACCCTTCTGAAACGTGAGCTCGTTGCAGATCGACTCCTCAATTATCACATAGTTCGTCTTCTGAGCCGTCAGGAGTTTGTAGACGTCCTCCGCGGATCTCATCGCGTACACCTGGTACGTCTACAAGTACGGGGAATAATTGCATATTAAGGTCATGATATATTTAGGGCTGGGCAACAATTAAAATGTTTAATCTAATTATTCACATGATTTCCCTGATTAATCACGATTAATCGCGTTTGTACGCAAAATCCAAAAATGAATCCAAAAGTAGTGTATAGCTTTTAGCATTTAGTTTTATTTTAAATGTGCTGCCATATGAATGAAAGTGCCATAATATTTGTTGGGCAAACACACTTTTAACATCAGCATCTTTCTGTAGTTTTTATGTAGAAGCCTCGCTCCACTGTCTGTTTCCTTGAATGACTTGCTGCTATCAGGTGTGTGTTTTGCCTTTAAGTGATATTTTAGACTGGAACTACTACGCTGAGAAGACAATTCAACTTGGCTGTAAATGCAGGAGTTTTTTTTAAATTTATTTTGAAATACGTGCTTTTATGTTGAAACAAGTAAAACAGGAAGTAGCGCCGGTTAGCTCCGTGATGTGATGCATAGGAGAAGTGGAAGATTGCCTCTGGGGAATGACTCTGCCGTTGGTTAAGAAGCAGCTAAAGTGGCCAGTATTACTTTGATTATTTATTGGTACCATCCACAATGCTAAGAATGCTGTTTCTTTAATGATTACAACAACTAATGTCGTCTTTTACTTTGTTTACTTGAACATTTAGTTCTACGGTGTTGATGTGGCGTTAACAAACATCTGTGAAAAGAACCGGAGTCTCGCATCCAATCAATGGGCGACATATTGGCAGTGTTTACAGGTGACTTTGGTTCTGTCGACTCCGCCGTCTGGAAGAACTTTAAAATGAAAATGGCCGAGTAAAAGTTCCGTACCCTTCTCCATGTTTGGTGGATCCGCCGATTACTTTCTTTTCCGGTTCCACAGCAGACAGCAACAGACTTTTACAAAATAAAAGCCTGTGAGCAACAGACTTTTACAAAATAAAAGCCTGCGAGCAACAGACTTTTACAAAATAAAAGCCTGTGAGCAACAGACTTTTACAAAGTAAAACCTGCGTTAAAGCGCAATAAAATATTTGTCAGCGTTAAATAATTAATAACATAACACGATAATAACGAGTTAACTCGCCCAGCCCAAGATATATTCAGTACAAATCCTGCTTCATACATCAAGACCGCAGAAAACTGTCTAATTGTTAAAAAAAAAAAAGAGGCATAAAATGTAATTTTTAAGCCTTTTTTCTGTGAAATCTTTCATCTCACTCACATCTTCGGTCCTCTTCAGCAGGTCGATGTCCGTGTAAAGCGGTAAACTAGTAACGGCAGAACCAGAACACAACTTTATCGTTCCCAACAGCTGAGGGCTGCCTGCAAACACAGCCGCCACTGGAGCCTGTGACCTGGAGGGGAAGAAAAAAAACGTTTAATTCCACAGTAATGCACTTAATAAGTCAGAATCATTATAAATAGAGAAAAACCAGGTGAGCCACCTGATCCAGCTGATCAGCTCAAAGGCGTCCGGGTCGTAGAACTCCTGCAGATCCGCCAGCTCTGCCAGGACTCGAGGGTAGTACTGAAACACAGGAACCAACTTTTCAAACTGGTCTCAGGTTTCCTTGATTAAAATCAGTCCCTCTTGGTCTGAATCCTGCCTCACGCTGCGTTTCATAAAGCAGAAACAGCCACATCCCATCAGCTCTCCACAGAGGCGCCCCAAGGCTCAGTGACGGAGCCCCTCATTTTTCCATTGAACAGTTTACCCACTCTCACGGCTTTTCTTATCACCGCACCGTCAGTGAAGTATAAAGTTCTCAAAGGTGGCTCAAACACACCCTCCTGTCCTCATATTTATCCACGTGAATCACAGTAAGTAAGACTGCATGAAAATAATCAGCTGCAAGGAATTCTGGGAGAGAATGTCTCGTAAAAGATGGTTCTGTGTATTATCTGCTAAAGGAGATAATAAAAAACATCATTAAAGCTTTTCCCCCCTTTGGCACCCAAGTGGAGGCAGACATCTCGGGGTGGATGTCGCTGCACCACCTCAAGCTCAACCTGGACCAGACTGAGCTGGTGTTTATCTTTGGCCGCAGGCTGGAAACCCATCTCTTCAGGAAACACTACCCTTTACACCGGCTGCCTGTCCATCAGAGGATAGACTTTAAAGTTCTGATGCTGCTTTATAAAGCTCTGAATGGTCCAGGACCAGAATGCATCAGTGACCTCCTGACCCAGAATGAACCTTCCAGACCCCTCAGGTCATCTGGATCCGATCTTCCATCAATTCCCAGAGTCAGAACCAGACATGGAGAAGCTGCATTCAGCTTCTATGCTCCACATGTCTGGAACAAACTCCCAGAAAGCCTCAGATCAGCTGAAACACTCAGTGTGTTTAAGTCCAGGTTGAAGACACACCTATTTTCAGCTGCATCTGAATAAAGCTCCAAATCTGAAGCTTGAGTTTCAAAACTTTAATCACATTTTAACTACTGTTTTTATCTATTGTTCTTATTTCTTTCTTTTTTGTTTAAAATTTAAATCATGCTTTTTATTTCTACTGTTTTAATGTATCTGTAAAGCACTTTGAATCACCTTGTAGTTGAATTGTGCTGTACAGATAAACCTCCCTTACCCTGATCTGCCCTCTGAGGACATCACCTGTTTCGTCCCAGCTCCTTACACACTTATTTGTTTCCTAAATTGTCTTTTTTCTCCCATTTATCTAGGTACCTAACTTAGTTATGCACTAGTTATGCTCTTAGCTGTTTGGTTTTGGAAGGAAATGCACTTATCATTTCTTGTGACCTGAAGTTCTTTTGCCTACCGATGTGGAACACACTAATTGTAAGTCGCTTTGGATAAAAGCGTCTGCAAAATGAATATAATGTAATGTAATGTAATGTAAGCTCTTCAAACAGCTCTCATCATGTCTGATGTTCAGACACTCCGAGGTCATTTCTCTCCGTTAGGAACCCTCTTGCAGACTGTTCTTATTTGTGGTTCTACGACTGTGGAACGAGCTACAAAATGCTATCAGAGCAGAGCTAACCCAAACCCAAACCCGTCCGCCTCCACCTTCAACGATCTCACCTCAAACAAACCCAACTCGCTCTTACTTTGTACTTCCTCGCCTGTCCCACTTCTACTTTGCCCTTTAAATAAATTTATCTGCCAACAGAATAAATGTAAATCTCTCCAGAAAAAGGACTAAATGCCTCACCTCTCTCCACAAACTGAAGCCGATGATGGTGGGAACGGCTGTGCTCAGGATCAGAGACTGGAGAGTGAAAGGGGAAATAAGACGACAAAAACACAGCGTCAGGAACGGCAGGAACAATTCCTCATTTGTTGTTACCAACAGGGTGTAAGAGGAGAGTGTTCTCACCAAGACTACCGGGTGGATAAACCTCAGCTTGAGCCATTTAAACACAGTCATCCAGAGGTCTGGAGAGCACACTCCGAAGGCTGTAAACATGCAGACATACGGCGTCCACAAATACTTCATCCTGTGCGACAAAAGAAGACAGAAAACGTTGAGTTGGGCCGAAGAAAAGTCACCAAAGCGTACCCAAGAAGACGCGTGTGACACTGATGAACACACCCGTCGAACAGCAGAGCCAGGCCTCCGAAAAACAAGGTGTGGAAAACATGGTAGATGACCGCAGGCTGCTCTCCTATTCGTCCATCCTCGAGCCTGTGGGTGGTGTTCATTGGCTGACCGCTGGGAAGGAGAGTAAACACTGTTGTTGTCATGACACCAGGCACGATAACCGCTTCCTGCAGCCTCCAACACAAACTTAGCAACGACAAATCCTCAGATTCATCGGCAAACGTCTTCATTTTGTTGGCCGATGAGACTTTTCAACAAGCAGGATTTCAGATTTGTGCTGGAAACAACCATCAGAGACAGCATCCTAAACTCTAAACCAGGGCTGGGCGAGTTAACTCATTATTATTTAACGCTGATAAACATTTTATTGCGCATTAACGCAGGTTTTATATATATATATTTTTTTTTAACTTTTTTGGGGGGCTTTTGTGCCTTTAATGGATAGGAAAGTTCAGAGAGACAGGAAGCAGGGGGCAGCGAGAGGGGGAACAACACGCAGCACAGGGCTGTCTGATGCGGGACTCGAACCGGGGCCAGCTCAACCCACTACACCACGGACCACCCCTGTTTTATTATTTATTTTATTATTGTAAAAGTCTGCTGCTCACAGGCTTTTATTTTGTAAAAGTCTGTTGCTGTCTGCTGGGGAACCGGAAAAGAAAGTAATTGGCGGATCCACCAAACATGGAGAACATCACGTGAGTCCGTAGTTGATTGCCAAGTGTGGAGTAACTCGCTCTGGAGTCACAGTTGCCGTTTTTTTTACAAACATAGTCCAGTATTTCTTTCGAAAGTGAAATGAAGTTGTATGCAACAGCAAAGCCTAGCTTACTAACAGGTTGGAATTTTGAAATGTCACGTGACGTGATGTCTCGCGTGAGATAGCCTCCTGTTGATGGAAGAGGCTCTGATTGAGAGCAGGTACTGGCTTGATTAAATTCATTCTGGACTCTATATCCGACCACATGAAGACCTCGCGACACTTCGGTTTGGCTTTAGGGACCCTCTACTCACTACCACGTAAGTGTTATGTTGTTTGGAGCTGTAGAAGAGGTATAAAAATAGCGTTTTGTAGCGGCGATACGATATGCCCCTCTGACTTCCAGGCTAACGACTTTTGGCTAAAAACGGTCAAATCGAAATTCTCAAAACACATCCGAATGACATGATTTTGATGTCAACTCAACGTATGTACTCCCAACATCCCGTAAAATTGATCTAAAGTGCATTTTACTCCGGATTATCCCTTTAAATGCGATTAATCAGGGAAATCATGTGATTAATTAGATTACAAATGTTAATCGTTGCCCAGCCCTACTCTAAACACACATTATTCATGATTTAACAGGCGGCCCCGACACACCTTTAGCATCCTCTGCTCGGTTCTTTTCATAAACGGCCTTGAAAAGCTGCGCAGAACGTGTTATTTATTACAATATTTGGGTGCAGCAATCATCCACCAAACAAAGAGCGGTTGGTTTACTTCCTGCTTTTCACAGCCCACGAATTAAAGTGTCTTTAAACAATTTGTTCATCTTTTACGCGTCACTTTCAGCACGCCGTCTGCTCCGAGCGTCTCACCTGAGTCTCCTGTAGATGGCCTGCAGCGTGGACAGCAGGCAAACAGCGAGCACCAGCAGGTAGAAGGGAAGAACCGAGGCCTGCGTCAGCCGCAGGAATAAGTCCTGACCGGGTGTTTCAAGGCCGTCTTGGCACAAGAGGAAGTTGGTGATGAAGTCGCTGGCAGGGACACAAACGATGCCGTTAAGTGATGTAAAAACACAGAAAAAAGACAGAAAATAGAGTGAAAATAACTCGGATGGCACAGTGACTCACGTTGTTGTGTTGAGCCCAAACTTTACTTCAAGGAACTTCAATATGAAGTCGCTCTCATTGACAGGAGTAAGTTTCTGCCAACAAACAACTTTTACTTAGTAACCAACTACCACTGAATACTGTTAACTAACCACAATGAGCAGAGTGAGGTTACCTTGACCAGGTAGCTGAAGGTGATGCCTGTGGTGAAAACCAGGTGGAAGTGCAGGAAGAGCTTCATCACTCTGGCCACCAGAGGACCCATCTTCATCTTTTGCTGGAACAGACGCACAAAAATAAAAGTTTTCTTGACTCGACGATGAGTATTTGGTCCGTACGGTGGTTCACTAATCTGTCTGTGGAGGTCTGGTGTGGGCGGGTAAGCTAACTCTACCTGGAAGTACCTCGCGAGCACTGAGCCAATCAGGAGGCTGAGCAGAGGCGAGCTGAGCAGGGCGGCGTTCTGAAACTGGAACAGGTAGGCCAGGAACAGGGAGCTGAGGTACACCTTGTGAATGTCGGCCATCTGCACGATGAAGGAAGGTGGGACAGGAGAGAGGCGTCAGCTCCTCCCACCAGCATGCAAACGGCTACTCATCAACAGATTCAGCGTTTAAAGCCGACTAAAGCAAAAAAAAGATGGCGGCTCGAGCATTTTTCTGACTTTACCTGTTGGTTCTGTGATTAAAGGGATAGTTCGCCTCTTTTTTTTTATTATAACTTAATTTTTATTCATTTTTTCACAATGGTAACATGACAAGTCAAATTTCCCTTCATGCACATGTTTTCCCTCTGTTTACAGCTGCACATCATCTTAGCAAAATCAACAGCCATGAAACTTAGTAGT
>NW_027457510.1:0-7500 GCF_027942865.1 Odontesthes bonariensis
TTCCAGCGGTCAGCCGCACCTTGAATCCGCTCTCCAGCACCTATCTCGGACTCATTCTCCTCCAGGCCGGCCTCACATCTTCAAAGAACCAGCCTGGAGCTTCCAGCGGTCAGCCGCACCTTGAATCCGCTCTCCAGCACCTTCCTCGGACTCATGCTCTGCCAAAGTCGGCCTCACATCTTCCAGGAACCAGCCTGGAGCTTCTAGCGGTCAGCCGCACCTTGAATCCGCTCTCAAGCACCTTCCTCGGACTCATGCTCTGCCAAAGTCGGCCTCACATCTTCCAGGAACCAGCCTGGAGCTTCCAGCGGTCAGCCGCACCTTGAATCCGCTCTCCAGCACCTATCTCGGACTCATTCTCCTCCAGGCCGGCCTCACATCTTCAAAGAACCAGCCTGGAGCTTCCAGCGGTCAGCCGCACCTTGAATCCGCTCTCCAGCACCTTCCTCGGACTCATGCTCTGCCAAAGTCGGCCTCACATCTTCCAGGAACCAGCCTGGAGCTTCTAGCGGTCAGCCGCACCTTGAATCCGCTCTCAAGCACCTTCCTCGGACTCATGCTCTGCCAAAGTCGGCCTCACATCTTCCAGGAACCAGCCTGGAGCTTCCAGCGGTCAGCCGCACCTTGAATCCGCTCTCCAGCACCTATCTCGGACTCATTCTCCTCCAGGCCGGCCTCACATCTTCAAAGAACCAGCCTGGAGCTTCCAGCGGTCAGCCGCACCTTGAATCCGCTCTCCAGCACCTTCCTCGGACTCATGCTCTGCCAAAGTCGGCCTCACATCTTCCAGGAACCAGCCTGGAGCTTCTAGCGGTCAGCCGCACCTTGAATCCGCTCTCAAGCACCTTCCTCGGACTCATGCTCTGCCAAAGTCGGCCTCACATCTTCCAGGAACCAGCCTGGAGCTTCCAGCGGTCAGCCGCACCTTGAATCCGCTCTCCAGCACCTATCTCGGACTCATTCTCCTCCAGGCCGGCCTCACATCTTCAAAGAACCAGCCTGGAGCTTCCAGCGGTCAGCCGCACCTTGAATCCGCTCTCCAGCACCTTCCTCGGACTCATGCTCTGCCAAAGTCGGCCTCACATCTTCCAGGAACCAGCCTGGAGCTTCTAGCGGTCAGCCGCACCTTGAATCCGCTCTCAAGCACCTTCCTCGGACTCATGCTCTGCCAAAGTCGGCCTCACATCTTCCAGGAACCAGCCTGGAGCTTCCAGCGGTCAGCCGCACCTTGAATCCGCTCTCCAGCACCTATCTCGGACTCATTCTCCTCCAGGCCGGCCTCACATCTTCAAAGAACCAGCCTGGAGCTTCCAGCGGTCAGCCGCACCTTGAATCCGCTCTCAAGCACCTTCCTCGGACTCATGCTCCTCCAGGCCGGCCTCACATCTTCAAAGAACCAGCCTGGAGCTTCCAGCGGTCAGCCGCACCTTGAATCCGCTCTCCAGCACCTATCTCGGACTCATTCTCCTCCAGGCCGGCCTCACATCTTCAAAGAACCAGCCTGGAGCTTCCAGCGGTCAGCCGCACCTTGAATCCGCTCTCAAGCACCTTCCTCGGACTCATGCTCCTCCAGGCCGGCCTCACATCTTCAAAGAACCAGCCTGGAGCTTCCAGCGGTCAGCCGCACCTTGAATCCGCTCTCCAGCACCTATCTCGGACTCATTCTCCTCCAGGCCGGCCTCACATCTTCAAAGAACCAGCCTGGAGCTTCCAGCGGTCAGCCGCGCCTTGAATCCGCTCTCCTGCACCCATCCTCGGACACACGTTCTTGCCTTTGGACCCCTCCTCCAGGAGCCAGGCTGGAGCTTTTGCCCCCTTCCTCCATCATTTCAGGCCGTGGAAAGTGTCATCTTTCGGATTATCAATTCACCGTCCCAGTCTGGTACTCAGATATTTTTCCGAAAACTGGGTTTCTGAAATCGTGCAGATGGTGTTTTCGTCGTCTGCTAATAACCTCGTCGTGTGGGAGAATAGGGGCGGGCCTTGGGCTGACTCGGCCCATCGTCCCCTTTTCCCGTTCTCTGACAGAAATTTTTTCCAACTTTATCACCCCTGGTACTATAAACTTTTTCACCTCTGGTACTATGTGGCACTTAGAAAATTTTCTGAACCGGGATTCTCACCCCTGGTACTTTTTGGCACTCAGAAAATATTTCTCAACCGGGCTTCATGCCCCTGGTACTTTTTGACACTTTGACGTTTTTCTGAACCGGGCTTCATGCCCCTGGTACTTTTTGACACTTTGACGTTTTTCTGAACCGGGCTTCATGCCCCTGGTACTTTTTGACACTTTGACGTTTTTCTGAACTGGGCTTCATGCCCCTGGTACTTTTTGACACTTTGACGTTTTTCTGAACCGGGCTTCATGCCCCTGGTACTTTTTGACACTTTGACGTTTTTCTGAACCGGGCTTCATGCCCCTGGTACTTTTTGACACTTTGACGTTTTTCTGAACCGGGCTTCATGCCCCTGGTACTTTTTGACACTTTGACGTTTTTCTGAACCGGGCTTCATGCCCCTGGTACTTTTTGACACTTTGACGTTTTTCTGAACCGGGCTTCATGCCCCTGGTACTTTTTGACACTTTGGCGTTTTTCTGAACCGGGATAAAGGTCATTTAAAGAGGTGTGTGCATGGTTCCTACTAAGGAGTCTGAACTTGTTCTGGCCCAAGGAAATCACTTTTTAACAAAAATCCGTATTTGGTCTTAACTCGGGAAAAGAAGGCGATTCCTGTGTTTTGATCTCAAAAGAGGCCATTTATCCGGGTTTGTGCAGGTTTATGCATGGAACTTACTTAGAATGGATATATCTCTATGTATATATGAAGGACTAAGGAGTCTGAACTTGTTCTGGCCCAAGGAAATCACTTTTTAACAAAAATCCGTATTTCGTCTTAACTCGGGAAAAGAAGGCGATTCCTGTGTTTTGATCCCAAAAGAGGCCATTTATCCGGGTTTGTGCAGGTTTATGCATGGAACTTACTTAGAATGGATATATCTCTATGTATATATGAAGGACTAAGGAGTCTGAACTTGTTCTGGCCCAAGGAAATCACTTTTTAACAAAAATCCGTATTTCGTCTTAACTCGGGAAAAGAAGGCGATTCCTGTGTTTTGATCTCAAAAGAGGCCATTTATCCGGGTTTGTGCAGGTTTATGCATGGAACTTACTTAGAATGGATATATCTCTATGTATATATGAAGGACTAAGGAGTCTGAACTTGTTCTGGCCCAAGGAAATCACTTTTTAACAAAAATCCGTATTTCGTCTTAACTCGGGAAAAGAAGGCGATTCCTGTGTTTTGATCCCAAAAGAGGCCATTTATCCGGGTTTGTGCAGGTTTATGCATGGAACTTACTTAGAATGGATATATATGTATGTATATATGAAGGACTAAGGAGTCTGAACTTGTTCTGGCCCAAGGAAATCACTTTTTAACAAAAATCCGTATTTCGTCTTAACTCGGGAAAAGAAGGCGATTCCTGTGTTTTGATCCCAAAAGAGGCCATTTATCCGGGTTTGTGCAGGTTTATGCATGGAACTTACTTAGAATGGATATATCTCTATGTATATATGAAGGACTAAGGAGTCTGAACTTGTTCTGGCCCAAGGAAATCATTTTTTAACAAAAATCCGTATTTCGTCTTAACTCGGGAAAAGAAGGCGATTCCTGTGTTTCTTTCAGAAAAGGTCCTTTTTTTGAACTGGGATTCATGCCCAACATCCAGGCTCTCGTGCCCTGCCCACAGACACACATCCAGGCCGAGTTTCAGCACCTCTGCATGGACAGCATTCATGGCTGCTTTCCTCTCCCAACAGCCAGTCTCTCATGCCCTGCCCACAGACACACATCCAGGCCGAGTTTCAGCACCTCTCCTCGGTCCAGTATTCATGGCTGCCGTCCTCTCCCAACAGCCAGTCTCTCATGCCCGGCCCAGAGACACACATCCAGGCCGAGTTTCAGCACCTCTCTTCGGTCAGGCAATCATCCCTGCTCCCCTCTCATAACGTCCAGGCACTCATGCCCTGCGCACAGACAAACAGAACCCAGGCCGAGTTTCAGCACCTCTGCTCGGACAGCATTCACGGCTTTTGTCCTCTCACAGCATCCAGTCTCTCATGCCCTGCGCAATGACACACATCCAGGCCTAGTTTCAGCACCTCTCCTCGGTCAGGAATTCATCCCTGCTCCCCTCTCAGAACATCCAGGCACTCATGCCCTGCGCAATGACACATCCAGGCCGAGTTTCAGCACCTCTCCTCGGTCAGGAATTCATCCCTGCTCCCCTCTCATAACGTCCAGGCACAGACACAGATCCAGGCCGAGTTTCAGCACCTCTCCTCGGTCCAGCATTCATCCCTGCTCCACTCTCATAGCATCCAGGCACTCATGCCCTGCGCACAGACACACATCCTGGCCGAGTTTCAGCACCTCTCCTCGGTCCAGCATTCATCCCTGCTCCACTCTCATAGCATCCAGGCACTCATGCCCTGCGCACAGACACACATCCAGGCCGAGTTTCAGCACCTCTGCTCGGTCCAGCATTCATCCCTGCTCCACTCTCATAGCATCCAGGCACTCATGCCCTGCGCAATGACACATCCAGGCCGAGTTTCAGCACCTCTCCTCGGTCAGGCATTCATCCCTGCTCCCCTCTCACAGCATCCAGGCACTCATGCCCTGCGCACAGACACACACCCAGGCCGAGTTTCAGCACCTCTCCTCGGTCCAGCATTCATCCCTGCTCCCCTCTCAGAACATCCAGGCACTCATGCCCTGCGCAATGACACATCCAGGCCGAGTTTCAGCACCTCTCCTCGGTCCGGCATTCATCCCTGCTCCACTCTCATAGCATCCAGGCACTCATGCCCTGCGCAATGACACATCCAGGCCGAGTTTCAGCACCTCTCCTCGGTCAGGCATTCATCCCTGCTCCCCTCTCAGAACATCCAGGCACTCATGCCCTGCGCACAGACACACATCCTGGCCGAGTTTCAGCACCTCTCCTCGGTCCAGCATTCATCCCTGCTCCACTCTCATAGCATCCAGGCACTCATGCCCTGCGCACAGACACACATCCAGGCCGAGTTTCAGCACCTCTGCTCGGTCCAGCATTCATCCCTGCTCCACTCTCATAGCATCCAGGCACTCATGCCCTGCGCAATGACACATCCAGGCCGAGTTTCAGCACCTCTCCTCGGTCAGGCATTCATCCCTGCTCCCCTCTCACAGCATCCAGGCACTCATGCCCTGCGCACAGACACACACCCAGGCCGAGTTTCAGCACCTCTCCTCGGTCCAGCATTCATCCCTGCTCCCCTCTCAGAACATCCAGGCACTCATGCCCTGCGCAATGACACATCCAGGCCGAGTTTCAGCACCTCTCCTCGGTCCGGCATTCATCCCTGCTCCACTCTCATAGCATCCAGGCACTCATGCCCTGCGCAATGACACATCCAGGCCGAGTTTCAGCACCTCTCCTCGGTCAGGCATTCATCCCTGCTCCCCTCTCAGAACATCCAGGCACTCATGCCCTGCGCACAGACACACATCCTGGCCGAGTTTCAGCACCTCTCCTCGGTCCAGCATTCATCCCTGCTCCACTCTCATAGCATCCAGGCACTCATGCCCTGCGCACAGACACACATCCAGGCCGAGTTTCAGCACCTCTGCTCGGTCCAGCATTCATCCCTGCTCCACTCTCATAGCATCCAGGCACTCATGCCCTGCGCAATGACACATCCAGGCCGAGTTTCAGCACCTCTCCTCGGTCAGGCATTCATCCCTGCTCCCCTCTCACAGCATCCAGGCACTCATGCCCTGCGCACAGTCACACACCCAGGCCGAGTTTCAGCACCTCTCCTCGGTCCAGCATTCATCCCTGCTCCCCTCTCACAGCATCCAGGCACTCATGCCCTGCGCACAGACACACATCCAGGCCGAGTTTCAGCACCTCTCCTCGGTCCAGCATTCATCCCTGCTCCCCTCTCAGAACATCCAGGCACTCATGCCCTGCGCAACGACATCACTCCGCAAAGGAAAGCTTTTGCGGTGTTTCTTTCTCAAAAAAGGCAATTTAAAGAGGTTTAAGCATGGAACCTACTCAGAATGAACATAGACATAACGGACTAAGGAGTCTGAACTTGGTTTGGCCCAAGGAAATCATTTTTTAACAAAAATCCGTATTTCGTCTTAACTCGGGAAAAGAAGGCGATTCCTGGGTTTCTCTCTCAAAAAAGGCCATTTAAAGAGGTTTGTGCATGGAACCTACTCAGAATGAACATAGACATAACGGACTAAGGAGTCTGAACTTGGTTTGGCCCAAGGAAATCATTTTTTAACAAAAATCCGTATTTGGTCTTAACTCGGGAAAAGAAGGCGATTCCTGGGTTTCTTTGTCAAAAAAAGGCCATTTAAAGAGGTTTTGTGCATGGAACCTACTCGGAATGGCTATATATGAAGGACTAAAGAGTCTGAACTTGGTTTGGCCCAAGGAAATCTTTTTTTTTTTACAAAAATCCGTATTTCGTCTTAACTCGGGAAAAGAAGGCGATTCCTGGGTTTCTTTCTCAAACAAGCCGACCCCGGGTTAGGGTTAAGGAGAACCGGGCTCCAGCCCCTCCGGCCGGGTTAGGGTTAGGTTTGGGGCTGGGGCTGGGGTTAGGGTTAAGGAGAACCGGGCTCCATGCCCTCCAGCCGGGTTAGGGTTAGAGCTGGGGTTAGGGTTAAGGAGAACCGGGCTCCAGGCCCTAGGGCCGGTTTGGGGCTGGGGCTGGGGTTAGGGCTAGAGCTGGGGTTAGGGTTAGGGTTGGGGCTGGGGTTAGGGTTAAGGAGAACCGGGCTCCATGCCCTCCAGCCGGGTTAGGGTTAGAGCTGGGGTTAGGGTTGAGGAGAACCGGGCTCCAGGCCCTAGGGCCGGTTTGGGGCTGGGGCTGGGGTTAGGGCTGGAGCTGGGGTTAGGGTTAGGGTTGGGGCTGGGGTTAGGGTTAGGGTTGGGGCTGGGGTTAGGGTTAAGGAGAACCGGGCTCCAGCCCCTCCGGCAGGATCAGGGTTGGGGCTGGGGCTGGGGTTAGGGTTAGGGTTGGAGCTGGGGTTAGGGTTAGGGTTGGGGCTGGGGCTGGGGCTAGGGTTAGGGTTAGGGTTAGGGTTAGGGTTGGGGTTGGGGTTGGGGTTAGGGTTAGGGTTGGGGCTGGGGTTAGGGCTGGAGGCAGGGTTTAGGTTGGGTTAGGGTAAGGGCTGGGGCTAGAGTCAGGGCTGGGGCCGGGGCTAGGGCTAGGGTTAAGGAGAACCAGGCTCCAGGCCCTCCATCCACACCTGTGTACCCACACTTAAGCACCCCTCCCCGGCCTAGCCACCCAACCCGCAGCCCCTGGAGCTCCACGCCCCTGGTACTGTAAGACACTTTGAAAAAAAAAAAGGAAAAAGAAAAAGAACCAGGCTCCAGGCCCTCCATCCACACCTGTGTACCCACACTTAAGCACCCCTCCCCGGCCTAGC
>NW_027457510.1:17500-19534 GCF_027942865.1 Odontesthes bonariensis
TCCAGGAACCAGCCTGGAGCTTCCAGCGGTCAGCCGCGCCTTGAATCCGCTCTCCAGCACCTTCCTCGGACTCATGCTCTGCCAAAGTCGGCCTCCCATCTTCCAGGAACCAGCCTGGAGCTTCCAGCGGTCAGCCGCGCCTTGAATCCGCTCTCCAGCACCTTCCTCGGACTCATGCTCTGCCAAAGTCGGCCTCCCATCTTCCAGGAACCAGCCTGGAGCTTCCAGCGGTCAGCCGCGCCTTGAATCCGCTCTCCAGCACCTATCTCGGACACACTCTCCTCCAGGCCGGCCTCACATCTTCAAAGAACCAGCCTGGAGCTCCTAGCGGACAGCCGAGCCTTGAATCCGCTCTCCAGCACCTTCCTCGGACTCATGCTCTGCCAAAGTCGGCCTCCCATCTTCCAGGAACCAGCCTGGAGCTTCCAGCGGTCAGCCGCGCCTTGAATCCGCTCTCCAGCACCTTCCTCGGACTCATGCTCTGCCAAAGTCGGCCTCCCATCTTCCAGGAACCAGCCTGGAGCTTCCAGCGGTCAGCCGCGCCTTGAATCCGCTCTCCAGCACCTATCTCGGACACACTCTCCTCCAGGCCGGCCTCACATCTTCAAAGAACCAGCCTGGAGCTTCCAGCGGTCAGCCGCACCTTGAATCCGCTCTCCAGCACCTTCCTCGGACTCATGCTCTGCCAAAGTCGGCCTCACATCTTCCAGGAACCAGCCTGGAGCTTCTAGCGGTCAGCCGCACCTTGAATCCGCTCTCAAGCACCTTCCTCGGACTCATGCTCTGCCAAAGTCGGCCTCACATCTTCCAGGAACCAGCCTGGAGCTTCCAGCGGTCAGCCGCACCTTGAATCCGCTCTCCAGCACCTATCTCGGACTCATTCTCCTCCAGGCCGGCCTCACATCTTCAAAGAACCAGCCTGGAGCTTCCAGCGGTCAGCCGCACCTTGAATCCGCTCTCCAGCACCTTCCTCGGACTCATGCTCTGCCAAAGTCGGCCTCACATCTTCCAGGAACCAGCCTGGAGCTTCTAGCGGTCAGCCGCACCTTGAATCCGCTCTCAAGCACCTTCCTCGGACTCATGCTCTGCCAAAGTCGGCCTCACATCTTCCAGGAACCAGCCTGGAGCTTCCAGCGGTCAGCCGCACCTTGAATCCGCTCTCCAGCACC
The DNA here is from genome assembly GCF_027942865.1 of Odontesthes bonariensis. NCBI lineage: Eukaryota > Metazoa > Chordata > Actinopteri > Atheriniformes > Atherinopsidae > Odontesthes > Odontesthes bonariensis. The sequence continues at coordinate 18,670 of NW_027457510.1, forward strand.
TATCTCGGACTCATTCTCCTCCAGGCCGGCCTCACATCTTCAAAGAACCAGCCTGGAGCTTCCAGCGGTCAGCCGCACCTTGAATCCGCTCTCCAGCACCTTCCTCGGACTCATGCTCTGCCAAAGTCGGCCTCACATCTTCCAGGAACCAGCCTGGAGCTTCTAGCGGTCAGCCGCACCTTGAATCCGCTCTCAAGCACCTTCCTCGGACTCATGCTCTGCCAAAGTCGGCCTCACATCTTCCAGGAACCAGCCTGGAGCTTCCAGCGGTCAGCCGCACCTTGAATCCGCTCTCCAGCACCTATCTCGGACTCATTCTCCTCCAGGCCGGCCTCACATCTTCAAAGAACCAGCCTGGAGCTTCCAGCGGTCAGCCGCACCTTGAATCCGCTCTCCAGCACCTTCCTCGGACTCATGCTCTGCCAAAGTCGGCCTCACATCTTCCAGGAACCAGCCTGGAGCTTCTAGCGGTCAGCCGCACCTTGAATCCGCTCTCAAGCACCTTCCTCGGACTCATGCTCTGCCAAAGTCGGCCTCACATCTTCCAGGAACCAGCCTGGAGCTTCCAGCGGTCAGCCGCACCTTGAATCCGCTCTCCAGCACCTATCTCGGACTCATTCTCCTCCAGGCCGGCCTCACATCTTCAAAGAACCAGCCTGGAGCTTCCAGCGGTCAGCCGCACCTTGAATCCGCTCTCCAGCACCTTCCTCGGACTCATGCTCTGCCAAAGTCGGCCTCACATCTTCCAGGAACCAGCCTGGAGCTTCTAGCGGTCAGCCGCACCTTGAATCCGCTCTCAAGCACCTTCCTCGGACTCATGCTCTGCCAAAGTCGGCCTCACATCTTCCAGGAACCAGCCTGGAGC
>NW_027457511.1:0-19531 GCF_027942865.1 Odontesthes bonariensis
CACACTCTTGCATTCATACACTATTGACAACTGACTTCCACGTTTCCTTCATTTAGATCATTTTGTTAATAAGAGTTATTTTGAAATTGGAAACATCTGCAGATATTCACTTTAAAGCTCAAACAAGCTAGAAAACAAAGACATGAGAAGTGGATCGGGACTCTTGAACAGTACTGTAAACGTATGGAATTATTCACAATATGTAGGGCCTTTTTGAGGTCTAAAAAAAAAAATACCTGCACCCTCTACCTTCATAATTACGTATATTTTCTGCCTGGTGTTGCTGACCTTTTCGCCATCCTGGATGTTTATGTAGATGTCCTTCAAAGCCCAGTCCAAACCCTTACGGTACTGTAGGCCATAGTCTTCAAACTGGATGGTTCCTGAGGTTGGCCAGCTTGCTGGCAGTAAAGAGCCTTCAGTGGTCCATGCTGCCTGGGGGAAATGTGTCAGGACAGAAGAGCTGAATTAGCAATGACTACAAGCTTATGGTCAAGTTAACAAAATTAAACAGAAACCCTTATAAAAAGCAAATTCTCTCAATCACAAGAACAGTGATGCAGGCAGTGCGGATCACTCCCAAAAAATGATGAAACAAAAATAACGAGAATGTGGTTATTTAGAAAAGACTGGTATCTTTGTAAAATACTGTTGATTGCTTGTAAAAAAGCTCTAATAAAGTGCTGGTATAAAACTGAACCTCCAGGCCTGAACCAATGGATGGACAGAGGGAAGGATTTGTGTACAATGGAAAAGAAGACTTTATCTCTCAGATCTAGGGGAGCGACCTTTTCCAGGAAATTGGAGAAATGGACTGCTTTTATCCAAACAATAGAGGATGCTACACATTAATAACTAAAGACACTCGTCATTTCATACCAAATTATCAATACAGGAGCCCCCCTTGTGTGTTTTTTCCTTAGCTTTGTTCTTCTTTGGAAGATTCTTGTCAATTGTTTTTCCTTAAACTGAAAATACTAAATAAAAAGTATAAACAAGTAATTAAAAAACCAGTACAGCAGTTCACCTCTTTGGGCATGTTGTCATACTCTTTGACTCTTTCTACTGACACGATGTTGTTCTCCACATCAGTCCAAGATCGAACAATCCAGCTCAGGATTCCTGTAACCTACAAAAACACAAATGCAACAATGTCACGCGAGAGACACTCAGTTGCAGCAATGGATTCATTACCGGAGCTAAAATGGTCACCCTTTCCTAACCTGAAGAGAGTGCGACACAGCTAATCCAACCATTCCCGGGCTGAGTTCGTCCCGACTGTGGACGGAAAAGATGGCTGCAGCCAAGACCAACAGATTCCCCAAAAATTCCAGATTCACTGCCAACCATCTGGCAGCATAATTTAAAAAAGGGAAGTCAAAGTGTTTAATAATAGAACAGGTACATGTATAATATTCAAATGCTCTGACAACAGAGTGTCAATATGTGAAGTTTTTCAGGAGAAACTACCTGAAAACAAAACTCTTTACTATTGCAAAAATCCCATTTTTACAAAAACTACAGCAACAAACATGCAAGAAACATGCAACAAACATGTAGCAAACATGCAACAAACATGCCAAGAAAAGAAATCTTAACAGCTTCAGTGAAATTTGACGTCGATGGGAAATAACCTGGTGGAAACAAAGCGAGGGAAATAAGCTTCCTGATTGGCGTCAATGCGATGGTTGGCAAGCGAGATGAAGCGCTGCTGCTCGCCGAAGGCTCGGATCACGGCCGCACCCTGAACCGTCTCGTTGAAGTGACTGTAAACTGGGGAGCGGCTTACGGCCTCCAGGCGGCGCAGCTGACACGATGAGGCCACATAGAAACTCTGAAGAGCAGAAAAATAACACGATGAGGCCACATAGAAACTCTGAAGAGCAGAAAAATAACACGATGAGGCCACATAGAAACTCTGAAGAGCAGAAAAATAACACGATGAGGCCACATAGAAACTCTGAAGAGCAGAAAAATAAAAGATACATTTATAGACTTCAGCTGAACCGCAGAAAAAACAGTAAAAAAAAAAAACTGTACCTGTATGAAAACAGACATGTGAAACTGTACCTGTATGAAAGCATAGACACATGTGAAACTGTACCTGTATGAAAGCATAGACACATGTGAATCTGTACCTGTATGAAAGCATAGACACATGTGAATCTGTACCTGTATGAAAGCATAGACACATGTGATACTGTACCTGTATGAAAGCATAGACACATGTGAATCTGTACCTGTATGAAAGCATAGACACATGTGAATCTGTACCTGTATGAAAGCATAGACACATGTGAATCTGTACCTGTATGAAAGCATAGACACATGTGAATCTGTACCTGTATGAAAGCATAGACACATGTGAAACTGTACCTGTATGAAAGCATAGACACATGTGAATCTGTACCTGTATAAAAGAATAGACACATGTGAAACTGTACCTGTATGAAAGCATAGACACATGTGAGAGGAAGGAGCACCAGTCCTGTGTAGGGCGTGGCCAACAGAACAATGATGAAGACCTCCAGCAGCTTGAACAGGTAGCCCAGCATCATCTTCAGCCCCTCGGGAATCATGCAGTCAATGGCATCGATCTCTTTGGAGAAGCGGTTCAGGAGGTTTCCACTGGGCGTGGTTTCAAAGAAGGACACGGGGGAGTGCATGATGCTGTGCAGAAGGTCTGCATGAAGGTGACGGGAAGCCACGTTCCCAGCCAGAGCGATGGCGAGGGTGGTACCAAACATCGCCATCCCTGGAACATGGAAGCCAGAGTTTAATCACTCATTAAGGTGCTGAAGCAAAGGTATTAAAACCTGGGCTTCACTGTCGTTTTCCCTTTCTGTTAAAACTTTTTGTGTCCGTATGAAACCAGTCAAATAAATGTTGGCCAAGACAGAGGACTGCTGCTTAGCTACTGTTTAAAGGACAGAAAACAAAACTGTAAACCATGTTAACATCCAGCTCCCATTTTAATTCATTGTAACTGTACTGAACACTGTATGCTCCTTTTGATCGTTTTAACAGCCAACATGAAGACCTTTTGAAATGTGCTCCAAGAAGAAGAAGACCAGCTGCCAGTTTGGGAGGAAGAGCCTTCAGTTATCAGGCCCCTCTCTGTGGAACCAGCTGCCAGTTTGGGAGGCAGAGCCTTCGGTTATCAGGCCCCTCTCTGTGGGACCAGCTGCCAGTTTGGGAGGCAGAGCCTTCAGTTATCAGGCCCCTCTCTGTGGAACCGGCTGCCAGTTTGGGAGGCAGAGCCTTCAGTTATCAGGCCCCTCTCTGTGGAACCGGCTGCCAGTTTGGGAGGCAGAGCCTTCAGTTATCAGGCCCCTCTCTGTGGAACCAGCTGCCAGTTTGGGAGGCAGAGCCTTCAGTTATCAGGCCCCTCTCTGTGGAACCAGCTGCCAGTTTGGGAGGCAGAGCCTTCAGTTATCAGGCCCCTCTCTGTGGAACCAGCTGCCAGTTTGGGAGGCAGAGCCTTCAGTTATCAGGCCCCTCTCTGTGTAACCGGCTGCCAGTTTGGGAGGCAGAGCCTTCAGTTATCAGGCCTTAGGGGGGCCTGTCTGTAGGTCTCAGAGGTTGGACACAGAGCAGGTGATAAGTCTTAGACGTAGCATCATAGTTCAACTAAAGCTTTTATCTAAGATCTGTGCAGAATTCTCTGCCAATTCTTGAAAGACACATTTGTTGACATAAAAGACTTACAAATGGCTAAAATATGACCTTTCTGTGAAATTTAAAAAAAATCTTTCAATGACTGGAAAGGAGCCATCAGGGCAGCTCACAGATACCCCTCACAGACACCACTGTGGGCTGGTGGGGCAGCTCACAGATACCCCTCACAGACACCACTGTGGACTGGTGGGGCAGCTCACAGATACCCCTGTGGGCTGAGTGTTAGGGCAGCTCACAGATACCCCTCACAGATACCCCTGTGGGGCTGTAACTCACCCTGAGTGAACCCCAGCGCTGCAAACACGCTCAGCTTCAGCTCGTGGTCGCTCTGGGTGCCGTTCACAGACGGGTCGTCAGCCCACAGGCTCAGCCAGTAGCTGTAGGTCAGAGAGGCGGCTTGTTGGAAGGCACAGAGGAAGATGATGGTCATGATGAAGGTCAGGCCAACGGTCCTGAAGTACTCCCTGTACGTCTGCAGCTTCACCTGATAACAGAGCAGCTTCATTACTCTCACAGACAGCCGCTTTGTTCATTAAACATTAAAATAAAAAAACAGAATGAACTTCAGGAGCTGAAATCCAGATGTTGCTTACTGACTAAACTGGATTTCTAACCATATTAAACTTTTACTACTTTGTCAACAGTCTCATTAATGTAAATAATGAAATAATAATGAATAATAATGAAAGGGAATGACCTACTCTGCCAGTGAGAGCCTTGTCAGCTTCTGTGAGTTTCCCAACATCCTCATTGTCCAAGTCCTGATCGACAACCTCCATCAGTTTCACACTCATGCTGCTCATATCACAGCTGGAACACACACAGAACCTCCATCAGTTTCACACTCATGCTGCTCATATCACAGCTGGAACACACACAGAACCTCCATCAGTTTCACACTCATGCTGCTCATATCACAGCTGGAACACACACAGAACCTCCATCAGTTTCACACTCATGCTGCTCATATCACAGCTGGAACACACACAAACATAAACGTCTTTAAACCTGATCAACAGCTTTTGGAATCATTTATGTTTTGTAAAGGCTCCACTGATACTGAAAGCAGATGTTACACACATGTAAATATCAATTATTTACTATATTTCTCCTGCTCATTTTAACTTCTCCTTTTCTAATTCTGAGACCTGTTTATGTTTTGTGTATTCTGTTAAAGGAGCCATGGCATGAAATTTTCACTTTTTAAGGTTGTTTAACATTAATATGAGTTCCTCTAGCCTGCCTGCGGTCCCCCAGTGGCTAAAAATGACGATAGACCTAAACCATGCACTGGAAATTATTCTCCGCCTTTGGTAATGTGACCATGCAGATGGCCTGATCGGGAAAGCTGCCTCTTATGACGTGGCGCCTCATATGATGTCGAGGTTATTTCCCCCCAGAGCCCATATATGGCTATGCCAAAACTACCTTGCCCCCCCACAGCTCTTTGGCCAGCTCATTGCTCTGTAAATGGATGTAAAAAAATCTGTTTAGAGCCCCTGCATCAGAACCTCTAAAGAGCCAGTGGACAGATTTTGTTTTTTCTGGGAAAGTGACGACAGAACCGAAGAGATTTGTGTATGTGTGTGCCAAACATTTCACCGATGAATGTTTCCAGAACTTGGGCCAATACCGAGCTGGCCTTGGATCAGTACCAACTCTCTTTGGCCCAACTACAGACCTCGGACAAGTAAGTAATTTAACGCTCTATAATTGTGTTGCTTTCCTGTATGTACAGTTTGGTTATATAGCTTGTTACCAAAACAAAGGGTTTGTATCGTTAGCAGCTAACTTTAGCTAACGGTTAGCTATGCAGCTAATAGCATCTGCAAGCTCTTATCTCTCCCAACTGGGCTGTTGGAGGTGTTTGCATGCCCATGAGATGGTTAGCTCGCTCATCTTAGACCAAAACCCCCGACTTCAAGCTTCCCGAAGAAGAATGAATCCGCAAATTCAGTGCATTTCATCAGGATAATGATTCATTCATGGTTCCAGAGTCAAAACGGTCAGTCTGTCTGTGTCGTTAGCTCTGCAGCTAATAGCTCAGTCACTGTCGCTAATGTAACGGTAAATAGCATGAGGTATGCAAGTGGACACCTCATTTACTGTAACGTGAGTGTTGTGTACTTATTCGTTGTTTTGATAGCCGTCCTGCTGTTGGTGTTATGGCGCACACGATATCTGCCTTTCCTCTGATTGAAATGACTAGTGCTACGTGCATCTTTGCAAACCAGAGCAATCAGATGAGAATGTCAAAATCCTCACTCCTGCTTTCCCCTTCACGCACCCCTTTTTTGCTGTGTCTTGTGTAGCACTTGCTTGATGTTTGACTGTGTTAGGAAAGTTGTTCACTAACTAGTTCGACATATTGTCAAAGTAAGCTCATTTCAACAGGTTTCGCTAGTTTTAGTCGCTAGCATCTTTGCCCCGCCTTTCTCCTCCTAATTTGCATTTAAAGCTGCAGACCCTAAACAGCTCATTCTGAGGATCCTAAGGAAAGCTCATTTTTGGGACTGGCTGTAATTCTGCACCAAGGCAGAATTTTGGGGAAAAAAACTCAGATACAGTATTAGGGGACCACTAAAGCCTATAAAAATATATAAAAGCCTCCATTTATTTTCATTCCATGGCTGCTTTAAAAAAAGTGAAAAATTCTCTGTTCATGTGAAGCTTTCTTGACGATATTCGTACCTGATCAGCTGCTCCTGAGAGAGATCGATGGAAAAATCCGTCATACTGAGGCGAGACACGGACTTTCTTCTGCCTGCAAACAGTTTATGATCAGAATCAGCTGATTTCATTTTTAATTACAGTAAAGTAAGGCTTCATGTCAGCTCCTGTGTTCACACAGCTGGTGCAGTTTTCATGGTTTGGCTGAACAGTTGCCAAGTCTGGTTATTACTACCCATTTTAAGCTTTGTGTTTTAAAACCTTTTGAAGTCAACAAAGTGCCCTAACCGTTCACCAACAGGCTGAGACTATGGCGCCAATACCTCAAGATGAGCTTCATAAAAAGTCCTGTAGGTGAAGGAATATGCACAAAGAAATGTCCCCACACAGTTTCAACTTTTCCATTTCACTGAACTCCCTTTTGTGGTTTGCAAAATGCATTTAACATGAAGCTACTGAGACGCCATGTGAGCGAGGATGGTGAGCAAAAAGGAAGAATAGCACCCCATTAATGATCTAAATGGAACAAAGGCTTTGGACAGGTTTGGATGGTGCAAATATTGGGAATGCATTAATTCAGCATGGATCATTATGTAATCAGTCAAAAGAATGGAATATCCAGTCTGTAACTCAGGTACACTGAATGAATTATTTTCAGTATATCTTCTGAAAAAGTTCATTTATTTCTATTCTCCTAAATTCAGCTCAGACCTTTTATTAATTTGCTTTCTGATCAGTTTGAATTCCATTTCTTACTCTTTTCTTTGAGGACAGAGCTCTCTCTCCGTTGGTTTCCACGGAAGGTGTGGATTAATTTAGCCAAGAGGCCCTTCCTGTCCATCAGCTCTGTGTACGAGCCCATCTCAGAGATGTGACCATCTTCCATCACCAGGATCAGGTCTGCTTTAGACAGGAAGCTGAGGCCGTGAGTCACCAGCACCCGGGTCTACAGAAACACAACGCCGTCCTTAAAACACCAAAAACCTTCTGACACCACATCACATCATGATCACATCCAAAAATATGACAACCAGGGTTGAGATCAGGATACAGATTTGTACTCTTAAACACTTCTTTACCTTTTTCTGATAGTTTACTTTACAGTTTCTGAGAAGAAATGTACATATAGAAGGTGTCTATCAGAGGATGCTGTAACCAGATTTAAAGAGTTAATTCCATCATCCTTTTCTTCACTGCCATGTGCAGATATGACAGAGGACGGCCACCTAAACTTTACTCCAGCAACACTTGACTCGTTGACTTGTTGACAGCACTATAGTTTCAATGCGTACAGCACTGGACAATGTTGCCCCTCTGAAAAGGAAGGTAATCAGTCAGAAGAGGCTGGCTCCTTGGTATAATTCAGCTGCTATAAAGCAGGCTGCAAGAAAGCTGGAGAGACAGTGGCGTTCCTCTAATTTAGAAGAGTCTCAGTTAGTCTGGAAAGATAGTTTAATAACGTATAAGAAAGCCCTTCGTAAAGCTAGAACTGCTTATTATTCATCATTGATAGAAGAGAATAAGAACAATCCCAGGTTTCTCTTCAGCGCTGTAGCCAGGCTGACAGAGTCCGAGCTCTGCTGAGCCAGTTATTCCTTTAACTCTCAGAGACCATTTCATTGGTGAAGAAGTTCATGAAATCATCACTGCTATCAGAGAGGGAGCAGTCCCTGTTCATACTGAGTACTAAGGACAGGCTACAGGTACCTGGAGGAGCTCACCTTGCCTTTCAGGAGTCCAGTGGGTCCAATGACTCGATCAAAGATATGTTGTCCTACTTGAGCGTCGACAGCCGATAACGGATCGTCGAGCAAGTAAACATCTGACCTCCGATAAACTGCCCGAGCTAGACTCACCCTCTGCCTCTGTCCTCCAGAGAGGTTTAAACCCTGCAAGAAAATGCATGATCAATTAGCTGAGGCCCAAAACTCTGAGTCCTGCTGGAGATAAATACTCAAAACTGACAGGAATCGACCAACAGTCAGAATATGGAATTTAATCAAGCCCGTTCTGCAGATGGACCATAGAAGGAAGGCGGTTCTTGTACCTTCTCCCCGATCTCGGAGCTGTCTCCGGATGGAAGGAGGTCCAGATCTGGCAGCAGAGCGCAGGCCTCCAGAACACGGTGATACCAGCTCTCCTTCCTCTCGCCACCAAACAAAATGTTTTCCTTCAGAGAAGCGTTCTGGATCCAGGCCAGCTGTGGGACGTAGGCCACGGAGCCCTGCAGCCAAACAAAAGAGTCGGCCTCATTCATGGAGACCAGTTTCAGTTCATCACATCTGGATTTAAATGGAACCGTTGTAAAATATAGATGTATGAAAGTTTATATCTACATGGACAGAAACGTGTGTATTATCATCATTTAGTCACGTCTCCGAGAACAGTTTAAAGTTTACAGATATTGTTGTCGACTATCAGAATGTTCTGAAACCTACAAATGTTTAATGGCAGATTGAAAAAATATCCTTTTAGGGGATATTTAATAGACATGTTAAGCTCTTCATTCTAACAGCTGAATGAACGTTGATCATTAAACACTTGTTTTCTGTCATTAAGGTCACATGGATCTGGGACATCTACCACTGTCATACTTTACAACACGTAAATATTTAATACTATTTTAGGATCCATTTTGAGACAGTGGCAGCCATCTTTGTTTCATTCCCATCCAGCAGCAGATTGTTTCTTCTTGACTAATTATCCTGTAAAAGACCGTCTGATTATTCCTGTTGTTTGTTCTCCTTCCAACTTTTAGCTTTTGTGTAAAAATCTGATGATGCTGTCATAACATTTCAGACAGACTGTCACCGAGTTTAATTAATTTGTGTTAAGTTAATCATATCCGACTGAAACCAGATGAACAGAAATCAGAGAGCAGGGTGCAACAGAGTACCTTAATATGCTGAAGTTTCATCTCCAGTCATGTTTCATTATAGATGAACATTAGATTAAATGTTCTATTTTCCAACTTCAGCTCAAAATTAAACACCAAAAACCAAGAAAACAAAAGAACATTGGAAACATTTTCCATTCTCACCTTGATTAAAACATGGCCGCTTCTCCTGTCCATCTCTCCCATCATGGCAGATAGCAGAGACGACTTGCCAGAGCCAACATTACCGACCACCGCAACCAGAGAACCAGTCCTGACCTTCAGGTTGATCCTCTGGAGACACGGCAGCGCGCTGCTGGACCAGGAGAAGAACCCGCCTTCCACCACCAGGCTATCTCCATCTGAACCCAACACAGTTAGATGGGCCACACAGTTAGATGAGCCACACAGTTAGATGAGCCACACAGTTAGATGGGCCACACAGTTAGATGAGCCACACAGTTAGATGAGCCACACAGTTAGATGAGCCACACAGTTAGATGGGTCACACAGTTAGATGGGCCACACAGTTAGATGAGCCACACAGTTAGATGAGCCACACAGTTAGATGGGCCACACAGTTAGATGGGCCACACAGTTAGATGGGCCACACAGTTAGATGAGCCACACAGTTAGATGAGCCACACAGTTAGATGCAGCTCAATGCTACGCTAGGCTAACAGTCACCTGCATCATGAGGAAGCCTCTCCACATGGTCAGTGTTCAGTTCTTCCTGACCCAAGAAGCTTCCGAGGCGTCTGAGTGAGACGGCGGCCTGATGGACAACACCAACTGTCAAAGAAACTCACCTGAGGGACAGACCTCAGGAAAGCAGAGTTTCTCCTCTTTTCACACAGTAATTCAGCATCTCTACGTCTAATATTTTCTCTTTACATGATATTCAAGGTGAGAAACTGTTTCCATGGTTTCAGCCTCAGGGAATGTTTTAGAATAACTGCTTCCTTTATCTGACAAGCCTCAGGTCTCTCAGCCAGACCATCAGTGTTACTGGTTATTTGAATGGAGACACCTGATCGGCTGGTACTTGAATGGAGACACCTGATCGGCTGGTACTTGAATGGAGACACCTGATCGGCTGGTACTTGAATGGAGACACCTGATCGGCTGGTACTTGAATGGAGACACCTGATTGGCTGGTACTTGAATGGAAACACCTGATTGGCTGGTACTTGAATGGAGACACCTGATCGGCTGGTACTTGAATGGAGACACCTGATTGGCTGGTACTTGAATGGAAACACCTGATTGGCTGGTACTTGAATGGAAACACCTGATTGGCTGGTACTTGCCTGCATGGTGGTGCTCATGGCGAATGGAAGCTGACTCAGGGGAGTTTTCAGTATGTTGATCAGAGCTACAGAAACAAAGATTTTCTGAGCATCCAGAACATTTTGACTGTCGATCAACACGTAGACTGTGAACACAGACAGGGAAATCTGAAAGAACAAAACAACTATTTCAGTATGTTCAACTTAAGCTCATTTTAGCTTCATTAGTTATCCTGCTTTTTTCAGTTTTAGTCTGAAAGAGGAGGAGTTAAAGGAAGCCAGAGAAACCGAGTGAAGGATCTGAGACTCACCAGGAAAGAGGAGGAGTTAAAGGAAGCCAGAGAAACCGAGTGAAGGATCTGAGACTCACCAGGAAAGAGGAGGAGTTAAAGGAAGCCAGAGAAACCGAGTGAAGGATCTGAGACTCACCAGGAAAGAGGAGGAGTTAAAGGAAGCCAGAGAAACCGAGTGAAGGATCTGAGACTCACCAGGAAAGAGGAGGAGTTAAAGGAAGCCAGAGAAACCGAGTGAAGGATCTGAGACTCACCAGGAAAGAGGAGGAGTTAAAGGAAGCCAGAGAAACCGAGTGAAGGATCTGAGACGTCCTCAGGGCTTTGAGTTCTCCGTCTCTCAGGACGTTGACTCGTCTCAGGAAAGCTTCCTCCCAGGAGTAAAACTTGAGGATTTTCACCCCTCCCAGGATCTCGTTCATCAGTTTGATTCGACTGTCGGTAAACGTCATCTGAACTTCCTGTCGAGAAACAGGAAAACTACATGAAGCCTAACCGGTCAGCACAGAAGTGATGGGAATTAGAATTAGAAATTTAATTATTTCACTCACCTGAAGTTTGCTTCTAACTTTAGCAATGAAGCCGTTCAGAGGAAAGATCAGCAGAACTGTAGCAGTTCCAGCCAGAGCAGGCGGGCCGAGGAGCTGAACAGGTAAACAGTTCAGTTCAGTTCAACAGTTCAGTTCAACAGTTCAGTTCAACAGTTCAGTTCAACAGTTCAGTTCAACAGTTAGGGTTAGCCTTAGGCTGCTAGGGTTAGGCTAACCCTAACCAGCTGCCAGTTTGCCTTCAGTTATCAGGCCCCTCTCTACCTGTAAGACCAGGCTTAAAACTTTCCTTCCTGATAAAGCTTATAGTTAGGGATGGCTCAGGTGACCCTGAAACATCCCATAGTTAAGCTGCTATAGGCCCAGCCTGCTGGGGGAGCTCCCATGATGCACCTCTCCATGAACATGTGACATCATTGTTGTCATTAACTTGTGTTTCTCTCTCTCTCTCAGCAGGTGTCTCTGGCCTGGTGTTACGCTGCTTGTTGTCCCCTCTGTACTGTCCTCTCAGCCCCCAGCTGGTCCAGGCAGATGATTCTGGTTCTGATGGAGGTTTCTTCCTGGTCCTGGTTCTGATGGAGGTTTCTTCCTGGTTCTGGTTCTGATGGAGGTTTCTTCCTGGTTCTGATGGAGGTTTCTTCCTGGTTCTGATGGAGGTTTCTTCCTGGTTCTGATGGAGGTTTCTTCCTGGTTCTGGTTCTGATGGAGGTTTCTTCCTGGTTCTGATGGAGGTTTCTTCCTGGTTCTGGTTCTGATGGAGGTTTCTTCCTGTTCAAAGGGAGTTTTTTCTCTACACAGTCGCCTCGTGCAGCTCAGGACGGATCGGATCAGAGAGAAGTTTCTGTGCAATCTGTTGGTTTCCTTAGCTGGGTCCCTTTTATTTTTATTTATTTATTTATTTATTTATTTATTCATTTATTTTTAATTGGCTTTGTATGAATTCGACTAATTTGAAATTGAATTAATTGGATTATGATCGTATTTAGATGAACTAGATTGTAATTGGCATGAATTGGACTGCGTCTTTAACCCATGAGATGACAGTTGCTGTAATAAAACTGAATTGAAATGCTTCGGTATTTGGAAGCGGTGATGCTGAATCTCCACCTGGACCTCAGTGGGAGATGCATCTTTCTCTTCCTGTTAGTTCTGTAACATCAAAGTGTTTAAACTTGACCATCTGATGAGCTTCAAACTGCTCATCTTTAATTATTGTGAAGCAGAAATGACGCTGTATAAGTTGTTCAGGCTGAAGTACGATTGGGAACATGTTGTTGGGGTTGTTGTTGTTTACCTGCCACAGGAAGTAGAAGCAGAGAGCCATTTCAATGGGTGCGATCCAAACGCTGTTGAAATAAACCACAAAGTCCATCAGCTTCTGAGTGTCGGCTGAGACCAGATTAATGATTTCTCCCACGTTACACTGCTGCCGCGCTGCACTGCTCATCACCAGGCTCTGAGGATTCAAACAAAACTTTATGGACTCATTAAGGAGGGAACGTTTCAGCTCCGCCTGTTAGAGGATCTGAGTTACTCCAACCTTCCTGTAGACGAGGCCCATGATGGCAGTTTTCAGCCTCATGCCGACGGTGAAGCAGTGAAACATGTACTGATGGTGAAGCACCGACTGCAGGCAGGACAGCAGGAAGAGCAGCGAGGCGAACAGGAAACCTTTCCACAGGGCGGCTTCTTTGTCCCGCATGAAGTCCAGCAGCGCACTGACAACAATTAAACAACAGCAAGTAAACAAGTGAACAGCAAGTAAACAACAACAAGTAAACAGCAAGTAAACAGTAAGTAAACAGCAAGTAAACATGTACATGGCAAGTAAACAACAACAAGTAAACAAGTATATGACAAGTAAACAACAACAAGTAAACAAGTATATGACAAGTAAACAACAAGTAAACAGCAAGTAAACAACAAGTAAACAAGAACAAGTAAACAAGAACAAGTAAACAACAAGTAAACAGCAAGTAAACAACAACAAGTAAACAACAAGTAAACAGCAAGTAAGGCCAAACAGTCGAAAACAATCCGACAAAGATTACAGCTTCTTTTCTTCCATAAAGTAAAAACAAAATATTTAGTTTGAATGCGCGTTTGAAAAAAAAATAAAAATTAAAAACGTGGCCGAAAGGTTTGGATCAAGTTTGTTCATCTCATTTTCTTGTTGTTGTTTTTAATGCAGGTAACACAAACGTCATCCTTTTAGGACAGAAAAAGTTTCTGATTTGAAGAGGCTAAAGAAAGCTTCGGCTCCTGGTTGGCTGCAGTCTGTAGAGGCCCGACCTGTGAAATGTAGCTTCTCTGTGTCATATAGTCCAATAACACACCAGCTGATCCATTCCTGGTGCTCTGTGTCCTCTTTGAATGGCAGTAAAAAAAAAACTGTTTTTGTTAAACTCCAACTTGTGACCAACTTTTCAATTTAGTGAAAACTTTGTTTGCAATAGTTAGCCAACTTAGCAGCTTTGGCAGTTTGGTTCTCACATCAGTTTCTTTCAGGTGGATGTTACTTCTCCTGTTTCTTGGTCTTTGTCTCCGATGCCTTTAAGGCTCACAATTACAAGGCTGTGATGTCGTGTAAACATTCATCTTTTAAATCTAGGGTTAGGGTTCTCCTGAATTTAACTGTTTTAGCTCAACTACTCTCACGTATTCTTAACAGAAGCTGCCAGAACGCAGAAGAGGCCAATAACAGAAAAACCATAAAGGATAGCATGCTATCCATATACAGCATGAAATATATAAAGATGTCCAATTGTTCTAAGTGTATGATGTAAAGAACCATTTTTGACCAAACTTGCCAACTATGAAACAAACTCGTTCATAAAGAAAGTCTCAAACTTCTGAGCAGAATATTTTTGTCAGACTCCCACAGGCTCCTGAAACACGGCCCAACGAGCATCTCATCACCTCATTTTGTCTGTTAGCTGTTTAAATAAAGTTTACACTGAATACTTTAGTTAGAAGCCTGAAGCATCGTGACCTCCAGGAAAGGTTGCAGCAAACACACCTGAGCACCTGAGGTACGGCGAACATGAAGGCGTCGTGGAGGAGGAGACACAGAGTGCCACACAGGAAGTAGCTTCCAAAGCTCCGCCCCAAAGCCCACAGGAGGGAGAACTCATAGCTCCACCCCTTCTTCTTCTTTCTGAGCAGGTGCGTTTTTTCTGTTTGTGTGGCTGGATCAGTCCACCGGGACTGGGACCGGGACCTACAAAGCATCAAAAACAAACAGAAGTCCTCATATCACGGAGGCTGGGGCTATCCCACCCACTTCCTGCCACCATTAAACCTAAAAGGAACTCTGTAAACAGACGTATTTGGATAATAAGAAAGATTTATTCTGTCAACACCAACGTGAACCCCCCCACTCCAGACCCAACCCTAACCCTAACCCTAACCCAATAAGATGTCATACTGCAGCTGTTGGACTTCCTGCTGCTTCCAGAACCTCTGGAGGTCCATCATTATCTGGGTGGATGAGTCCTGGTGGCGCAGAGACCAAAGATCTGCAGCCTGGAGCGGGCGGCGATAACCTCGAACTGCCAAGCTGACAGGAAGGGAAACACAAAGCTGTCCATCAGTCTCAGATATTATATGCACGTTTAATAAGGTGGCAGTGCAGAGTCGGGTCAAATATCAGAACCGATCCAAGGTCAAAGGTCAAGCTTTTTAATCTTCTGCATGAGTTCTTCAGAGGAAAACCCGGAGAGCGTTCGGCTCTACAGATGCAGAGCTGGAAGAAGCATTAAAGGAACTAAAATACTAAATGAATAAAACCAGGTTCAGCACTCAGATCTGCAGGTTTGTTCTGAGTAAACATTTACCTGCAGAACCAGAAGAAGAAGAACTTTGAGAGGAAGGAGGCATCTTCTTCAGGACACAGATTCTAAGAACAGAGCTTCAGTTTAACAGGAATTTATTTTAAATGGAAAGTTGGAGGTGAGAAATCAAATTTCTACCAAACAGATGGAAAAACAGCAGAGATTAATTTTCCTCTTCAGGTCTCAGTGCGTCAGGAACTCGTTTTCCATGTCAACCATCTTGTTACCTGGACGTGGGCGCGTCTGTCAGAGAGCGAGCGGCCGTCTGAGAAACAGCTGAGGACGAGTTCAGTGAGCTGGAGCGAAAAACAGATGAAGAACGCCGCTGAGCGAAGAGGGTCCGAGGGGGAGCCCTGAGGGGTGGGAGATTCAGTCTGGGGTCATTCAGCAGGAAATGGGGTCAAAGACAGATTCAACAAACTAATAGAAAGAGAAACAAGTTTAATAAGAAGAGAAACAAGTTTAATAAGAGAGACAAGTTTAATAACAAGAGAAACAAGTTTAATAAGAGAAACAAGTTTAATAAGAGAAACAAGTTTAATAAGAAGAGAAACAAGTTTAATAAGAGAAACAAGTTTAATAAGAGAGACAAGTTTAATAAGAAGAGAAACAAGTTTAATAAGAGAAACAAGTTTAATAAGAGAAACAAGTTTAATAACAAGAGAGACAAGTTTAATAAGAAGAGAAACAAGTTTAATAAGAGAAACAAGTTTAATAACAAGAGAAACAAGTTTAATAACAAGAGAAACAAGTTTAATAACAAGAGAGACAAGTTTAATAAGAAGAGAAACAAGTTTAATAACAAGAGAAACAAGTTTAATAACAAGAGAAACAAGTTTAATAACAAGAGAAACAAGTTTAATAAGAAGAGAAACAAGTTTAATAACAAGAGAGACAAGTTTAATAAGAAGAGAAACAAGTTTAATAAGAAGAGAAACAAGTTTAATAAGAGAGACAAGTTTAATAAGAGAAACAAGTTTAATAAGAGAAACAAGTTTAATAAGAAGAGAAACAAGTTTAATAAGAAGAGAAACAAGTTTAATAGAAGAGAAACAAGTTTAATAAGAAGAGAAACAAGTTTAAGAAGAGAAACAAGTTTAATAACAAGAGAAACAAGTTTAATAAGAAGAGAAACAAGTTTAATAAGAAGAGAAACAAGTTTAATAAGAAGAGAAACAAGTTTAATAAGAGAGACAAGTTTAATAAGAGAAACAAGTTTAATAAGAAGAGAAACAAGTTTAATAACAAGAGAAACAAGTTTAATAACAAGAGAAACAAGTTTAATAACAAGAGAAACAAGTTTAATAAGAGAAACAAGTTTAATAAGAGAAACAAGTTTAATAAGAAGAGAAACAAGTTTAATAAGAGAAACAAGTTTAATAAGAGAGACAAGTTTAATAAGAAGAGAAACAAGTTTAATAAGAGAAACAAGTTTAATAAGAGAAACAAGTTTAATAACAAGAGAGACAAGTTTAATAAGAAGAGAAACAAGTTTAATAAGAGAAACAAGTTTAATAACAAGAGAAACAAGTTTAATAACAAGAGAAACAAGTTTAATAACAAGAGAGACAAGTTTAATAAGAAGAGAAACAAGTTTAATAACAAGAGAAACAAGTTTAATAACAAGAGAAACAAGTTTAATAACAAGAGAAACAAGTTTAATAAGAAGAGAAACAAGTTTAATAACAAGAGAGACAAGTTTAATAAGAAGAGAAACAAGTTTAATAAGAAGAGAAACAAGTTTAATAAGAGAGACAAGTTTAATAAGAGAAACAAGTTTAATAAGAGAAACAAGTTTAATAAGAAGAGAAACAAGTTTAATAAGAAGAGAAACAAGTTTAATAGAAGAGAAACAAGTTTAATAAGAAGAGAAACAAGTTTAAGAAGAGAAACAAGTTTAATAACAAGAGAAACAAGTTTAATAAGAAGAGAAACAAGTTTAATAAGAAGAGAAACAAGTTTAATAAGAAGAGAAACAAGTTTAATAAGAGAGACAAGTTTAATAAGAGAAACAAGTTTAATAAGAAGAGAAACAAGTTTAATAACAAGAGAAACAAGTTTAATAACAAGAGAAACAAGTTTAATAACAAGAGAAACAAGTTTAATAAGAGAGACAAGTTTAATAAGAAGAGAAACAAGTTTAATAACAAGAGAAACAAGTTTAATAAGAGAAACAAGTTTAATAACAAGAGAAACAAGTTTAATAAGAAGAGAAACAAGTTTAATAAGAAGAGAAACAAGTTTAATAAGAAGAGAAACAAGTTTAATAAGAGAGACAAGTTTAATAAGAGAAACAAGTTTAATAAGAGAAACAAGTTTAATAAGAAGAGAAACAAGTTTAATAAGAAGAGAAACAAGTTTAATAAGAGAGACAAGTTTAATAAGAGAAACAAGTTTAATAAGAAGAGAAACAAGTTTAATAAGAGAGACAAGTTTAATAAGAAGAGAAACAAGTTTAATAACAAGAGAAACAAGTTTAATAAGAGAAACAAGTTTAATAACAAGAGAAACAAGTTTAATAAGAAGAGAAACAAGTTTAATAAGAAGAGAAACAAGTTTAATAAGAGAGACAAGTTTAATAAGAGAAACAAGTTTAATAAGAAGAGAAACAAGTTTAATAACAAGAGAAACAAGTTTAATAAGAGAAACAAGTTTAATAAGAGAGACAAGTTTAATAAGAAGAGAAACAAGTTTAATAACAAGAGAAACAAGTTTAATAGGACAGAAGAAATTTAATAACAGAAATAATCTTTAAACTTTAAACTAGGGCTGGGCGGTATGGCCTAAAATGTATACCCCGGTAAAATTTGAGCCACTGACGGTATACGGTATATATCGCGGTATGGTACTTTTGTATAAAAATTACAACAGAACAGTTTCTCAGTGGTTACCATAGCACCAAATAAACACTTTCAATCAGGATGTTTGCAGCAATATTAAATTAAATGTATTGTGCAAAACAGAAAACACAGGAAATATAAAAAATATATACGTTATATTTATATTTAAAAAATAAGAAAAGGTAAATTTCCTTGAATAAACTCTGTGAGAGAAAAGCCGCTGCCTCTTGGATAACGTAACTTTCATAGGCGCCTTCCACTTATTCAACATGCTCAAATATGCGTCATGTTTCAGACGCCCCATTTGTGCATGTTAAACTAACTGTTTGTTAATACGATAAGTTTTTTATTACTTTGCATGTCTTCCAAAAGAGAAAATAATCAGGATTTTGAGGATGTTACCGTTACACACCAGCTGAGACGCAGGGTAGCAAAACATTATGGGCGTGAAAACGAAACTTAGAAAATCGGTTCGGCGCATGCGCAAAACCACAAAGTAGCAAATCTCGACAAGTAGCAGAAGTCGACAGAACACCGGCTTTGACTCGTTTCATATTCCGGAGCATGGTTAGCCCGCAGGTGGTAAAACAAATTACTCGTGTTACCTTGTCTTGCGATTACTGTCGCCCGGCATATCCAAGCGGATGTTCAAAACTTTGCATTAC
The DNA here is from genome assembly GCF_027942865.1 of Odontesthes bonariensis. Lineage (NCBI taxonomy): Eukaryota > Metazoa > Chordata > Actinopteri > Atheriniformes > Atherinopsidae > Odontesthes > Odontesthes bonariensis. Next base: position 18,689 of record NW_027457511.1, read on the forward strand.
TGCCGGACTCATGAGCTGTTTCGGTATAAGGTATGCCAAAAAAAATCTCTACCGTTGGTGAAAAATACCGCACAAGGTATGATACCGTGCATACCGCCCACCCCTACTTTAAACCGAGAGAACACAGCTGATTTAAGGTTTCACCATGATGGGTTAGGGAGGGAAAAGAAAACAGTTTACAGAGAAACGTCTGCGATTATCAGCCAAGTGTGAAGTGAAGATCTAATAAAGAAAGACTCGAACTTTCACACGTTCAGGAGAAAAGCTGAAGGTCAGAGCCTGAAGGTTCAGCTTCACCCGGCTGTAAAATACCACAGCTGGAAGAAACTCATCCCGGTTATTTCTCAGCGAGTCAAAAAGTTAAAGAGCAGCTTCAGACTTTGGATAAAAATCAGGAGTTTAAGTTTAACCTTCAAACACTCAAATTCTTCCTCTTTATGTCCTCAGTCCGACTCGGTGTGAAATAAATATTTCTGAGGTGGTTTATGTTGTTATTCTTTCTCAGCTCGTCTTATTTCTACATGAAACATCTGGATAAAACAGGAGGAAACAAAAGTCTGCTGCTTTCATCACATGAAGACAAGATACAACTCTGAATGTTAAGAGGGTTTCATTCAGCTTTAGTTTGAGCTTTAGTTTGAGCTTTGACTTTATCAGGTTTCATTCAGCTTTAGTTTGAGCTTTGACTTTATCAGGTTTCATTCAGCTTTAGTTTGAGCTTTAGTTTGAGCTTTGACTTTATCAGGTTTCATTCAGCTTTAGTTTGAGCTTTGACTTTATCAGGTTTCATTCAGCTTTAGTTTGAGCTTTGACTTTATCAGGTTTCATTCAGCTTTAGTTTGA
>NW_027457512.1:0-18567 GCF_027942865.1 Odontesthes bonariensis
TGCAACTGTTGTGGTTATCCAGAAATAGTAAAGTTCATGCCACATATTGATATTGTAATTTGAAGTATGCACCATACTCAAGAGGAGAACCCAGGCTCACTATATTTAACTTTTGTGCTGACAGTGCATTGATAATTGATTTGTAATGTGTGTGGACGCTTGTAACCGAAGTGTTGTGCATACAGCTGACGTGTCTGATGTGATGGTGATTCCATTTACTTTCCAACATGCTGTCCAAATCCTTTTTTTAAATCTGAATATATAACCACTTGTCCATCCTCCCTTTGTTCAGTTAACTAATGGGTTCCACAGTTATAGGCAGTTTAAATCTTGCATTGTTAAATAATATGAATATATTTTATGATCTGGTTCTAAGTTTTTCTCCTTTGCTTGATTCTCATCCAGCCCTGGACGGACATGTGGAACATTTGACAATGAGATTGTGATGATGAATCATGTCTACAAAGAACGCTTTCCTAAGGTGACGTGACATTTTCTTGAGCCTCAAGCTCAGCATCAAAATCTCATGTTTCAGTCTGATTGGGCATGACTTGAGCTACATATGTGAAAACAATGTAGATGTACTGTGTGTGTATAAATGAGCCTTTTGTGGGCAGGAGACTTGTAACACTACTGGTAAAGTCCAAACTTTTTCACTAAGCCACCACTGGGATTGATAGAAATTATTAGTAAAATGTAGCCATCACAGTTTTAAATGAAGTCTTCTATTTCCATTTTGGTTTCACAGGCGACAGCCCAGATGGAGGGTCGGCTGCTTGACATAATTTCGGAGTATTCTCCAGACACCACTCTGCCCCTGGCTGATGGTGTGCTGGGGTTTATTCAGCACCAGCTGGTGGAGCTCGCCAGAGACTGTCTGGACAAGTCCCAGAACGGCCTGGTCACCTCCAGGTACTTTGTGGAGCTACAGGAAAAACTGGAGAAGCTGCTACATGAGGTGGGTATTTCTCATCCTCCAGAAATGGATTTCTTGTATTCATCCAATCATATCAATGCTGTCCAAGAGTACACCACAGATGTACATTTTCTACACCTCACATTTCCACTCAAATCATACTTGTGTAATTATTTTTTCTTCTTTGTACATGTAATTTTTTTCAGCTTTAAAAAAAATAAAATAAAATAATTCAGAATATGGTCCCCTCTGTAACATCTATATTTGAATTAATGAAGTAGTTACTATGCCCGCTGGTGGGGCTGAATTCTAGCTGCTGACTAACATGAACTGTTGACTGATAACAGCCTTTCACCACCTCTGCAATACAGTCTTTAATCCTGCTGTTTAACTATGACAGTTTAATGTTGGTTTAAGTTTTCATTCAAGATGTTAAACTACCGGCTATGATGTCATCGATCATAAACATTTCATGTAAAAAGATGCAAAAGTATGGTAAAAGTAAGAGCCAGGCAGCAGTGCAGGCTGCCCCAGTGTATGTGCTGTGCTACCTCAGAACTTGTGCACGTTGGATTATGGCGCAATCATAATCCATCATCCTCTGTCCTTTTTCGATCAGGCTTATGAGCGTTCTGAGAGCGAGGAGGTGGCCATCATCACCAAACTGGTCAAGAAGATTCTTATTATCATTTCCAGGCCTGCCAGGCTGTTGGAATGTTTGGTAAGACCCCCTGGTAGACTGACAGTAATAATAATAACACAAGTGATCTAACTCAATGTTTTTCTCACTATCTTAAGAGTCTTGAACAAAATGTCTCTTGCTAAAATGCATACCCAATAGGTGACTCGTTGACATTGATGATACGCTGTAGTAATGATAAGTTTCTATTGTAATAACAACCCAGTTGCCTTTTGGTTGCAGCCAAATGCAAGTTTTCCCCACTGCATAGGATGTTGTAATCATTTGTGGTCTTCTAATATTGGTAGTTGATGTATTGCTGATGCTCGAGTAGCAAAGCTCCCTACAATTAACACAGATATCAATCACATAGATATCAGATATCAATCACATAGGTCAAGGAATACTGAAAATGGATTTCCTATTCATTATTGCTACATACTGCACCTGTGCAACACACATGTGGTGCCCTCTTAAATTCTATCAGAGTAGTATCAGAGCATGGTCTTAACTGCTGCTCAGAAAGTCACTGTCTTAGTCCTGGAGTTTAGGATGATGCAGGCAAACTGCCTTGCTTTATTTGAACCCTTTCTGTAATTGCATGCTGGTGTGGGCAGTGACGGAAGTACATATTTATTTATTTTTCAGAAGTAAAGCCATACATACAACGACAAAGAAGTAAATGAAAATAACGCAGTGTAAATTAGCTTTAGTTTAGGAGTAACAACAAAGAACAGGACTCTGGAGCGCCATTGGTTCAATTAGCAGTACTATTGAAATCTGAACAGTTACTCTCCCCACTGTCACACATTTGTCTGTTTTAACTGCTTTGACATTGCTTCTTCATATCACTTTCTTACCTTTGTTTGACTTGTTTGTTTTTCTTTATTTCCTTTTAGTCTAAATGGCTGATTAATGGCTGCAACACTTTCCCCCCCAAAAACGAACTGGATACCAAGAATGCATTGACTCCTCAACGTGTCTGTCCATGTCTTTTAACCAGGAATTTGACCCAGAAGAGTTTTACCAGCGTTTGGAGGCAGCAGAGGGTCAAGCCAAGGTGGGCCAAGTCATAAAGACCGATATTCCCAGATACATTATCAGCCAGCTTGGCCTCACCAGGGATCCACTTGAAGGTACAAAGTTTAAAATGGTTCCATTTTTGTTCATTTTATGGTTTGCTGCTGTGTTTGCAGTTGGTGTGCACAATATAAACAACTTAACTGTTACTATTATGTTTAAAATTTGCTCTCACAGAAAGTTTCAATTACAGTGTTTTTCAGCCTGAACAGATTACAATGTAACATCAAATTTCCGCTGAGTAATTTGTATACTTGTCATTTCACTTATGTATAACCATCTGTTTTCTCAATTTAAAAAAAAAATGGCTTTAGTAGAAACAATGAATGAATGAATGAACAGTTTCAACACAGTAAGCCTAACTAACCCTAACCCACAGTTTTAACTCTTTTGATCATCTTTTTATTGTTTAAATGAAAAAAAGTTGCATCATGATGTGAGTGACAGTTAAAACTTTCAGTTTAACTCTTCTTTGATCAGGTTTATAGTGCCTAAATGTCTTGTGTTTGTATTGCATGTGACACTGAACAAATGCAGTAACATTTCATTGTATACTGAGAACTGCATTCCAAAGTGATCTCCAGCACATTAGAGCATAATTCAACTGAACTGGAAAACCTCATTCACTTCTCTTTATCAATACAAAAAAAAATGAACCAAGAGTTACCTACAATCCTCACTTTTTTGCTTCTACAGAGGTGGCCCATCTGGAGCAGACAAGTCCAAGTCAGAGAGCAGCCAGCAGAGAATCTGATGACTCTGGAGAAGCAACACCCATGCAGGTATACGCTCACATTAAGCAGTTGCTGATTAAACAGTGGATGTTGTGCTAAAGATATATTAAAAGTCATTGTACAAAACCAGAAACAGAAAATGTTTGAATGATCACATAGAACTTCTGCAGTTCACCCTGATGCAGTGATGCTGCAGATGCATTCCTTTTATTTCTTTCATTTCTTTTTTCATCTGCGTAATCCAGAGCCGAGCAGCTTGCACCCCTCCTCGCAGGAAACCACTGGAGAGTGACTTTGAGACTATAAAGCTCATCAGCAACGGTGCTTATGGGTGAGTGAGTTTGGGTTTGCCCTGACTCTTACTTTAACTTTGTGGACCTCAAAGTGGTCCGAAAACAAAATGTAGGATATGTTGTGTCAATATTTCTAGTTACACTAGTCTGCACAGTTTCATTAGAAGCAATTAATTATAGTTCATTAGTGAGTGATGGTCATGCTCCCTCATACTTTTCTCTGCAGGATCTCTTGATTATTTTTCTCTTCAACGATCTTATCTGCATCTTCTCTCTTCTGCCCATTTGCCCTGCAATCTTTGTTATTTCTTTTACGTCCTTTTCTACAATGCAGAGCTGTGCATCTGGTGCGCCACAAGGAAACACGTCAACGGTTTGCTATGAAGAAGATCAACCGGCAAAACCTGATTCTTAGGAACCAAATCCAGCAGGTTTTCGTAGAGCGGGACATCCTCACCTTCGCTGAAAACCCGTTTGTGGTTTCTATGTTCTGCTCCTTTGAGACCAGGAGGCACCTTTGCATGGTCATGGAGTATGTAGAAGGTAAATTTAAAAAAAAAAAAGGTCAATTTTGGTTTGGATTCTAGGTGCGTACATAACAAGTGGTTATGTCTGTCATTATGCATGCAAGACTCTGTTACATAAAGCATGCATTGATTAAACAATTTCACTTGGATTAATTACAACAATAAACAAAGACCTGACATAGTCTGTCATGACTAACCTACCTATGTTTTCAGGTGGGGATTGTGCTAATCTATTGAAGAACATTGGTTCTCTCCCTGTGGACATGGCCAGGATGTATTTTGCAGAGACTGTCTTGGCTTTAGAGTACCTTCACAACTACGGCATTGTACACAGAGACCTCAAACCTGACAAGTGAGCTCCCACACAGCTGTGCAAAGAGAATATTCCCAGACTAATTGCTGCTTTTGTGAATTACTTAATAGATTTAATGGTTTTTAGGTTTGCAATCCTTTTTAAGTTAAAGCAGAATGTTCCAAAACCTTCCACCTTAGATGTTAGTATTATAGTTTCTTTTTTTTTATCATAGTTCAAATTTCTTTGGGTTAGCATTTGATGCAACTTGAAATACTTCTGTTTCTTTCTTGTGTAGTTTGTTGATCACCTCTATGGGACACATTAAGTTGACAGACTTCGGACTGTCAAAGATGGGTCTAATGAACATGACAACCAATTTGTATGAAGGACATATTGAAAAAGACACCAGAGAATTCATTGACAAACAGGTTTGTATTTTATCTTGTTGTTTTATTTTCATCTCGAGTTTACGACTTGAATTAACAGCTACTTTTTCTCCGTTCGCCTCTTTTTTTTTTTTTTTTTTTTTTTTTTGAATGCAGGTCTATGGTACACCAGACTATATTGCTCCTGAGGTGATCTTGAGGCAGGGTTATGGGAAACCTGTGGATTGGTGGGCCATGGGCATAATCCTTTTTGAGTTCCTAGTGGGATGTGTGCCTTTCTCTGGAGACACACCAGAGGAGCTCTTTAGTCAAATTGTTAATGGTAATAAATGATTCAGTTTATTGATTTGTCATTACTGTCAATTTACATCGGTCTTCTTAAAGTAACAGTGTGTAACAATTATGGACATCTGACAGTCAAGTTGGAAATAGCAACCCCTTTCTGTGTGTATGTATCCCCTATCCTTTCACTATCAAGCAACAAACTGCATCTATAATTGGCAAGCTACATTACTTGTTGAGGTGAAAACAGCATCAGCATCATTTTGAGCATCATCACGATCCCTTTGCCTGTTTTGAATTTGCTTCGCCTCTTCATTTTTTTCACTTCTTTGAAGAAGTTTATTCATGAGCTTGTTCTTGTAAGTATGATCCCTCATTCCTAAAATAAGTATTCCCAAAACGGCATACACAGTCTCCAGTTCCTCCTCTTTATTCCATTCAATTGTTCCCTGAACAGTCCTCCTCCTTAATCTACATTTTATGGTGGTATTGTGGCTTACCTCCTGTTTAAAAGGACCTGCTGTGGAAAAATGTATATAAATGATTCTATCATTTTGGTTAGGAATGGTTACATATGGTTAGATCTTTATTGTTACACACTAACTTTAAGAAGTTTTGTTCTCTTTTTCTGTGTTATTTGTCATTGCTTAAAATGAATTTTGAGCCCCTAATTTGGTAACAGTCGTTTCTATATTCAGATGAGATCATCTGGCCGGAAGGGGAGGATGCTCTGCCACCTGATGCTGAGGATCTTATCTCCAGACTGCTGAGGCAGAACCCCCTGGAGCGTCTAGGAACAGGTTGGTTGCAGTTTGATTGGTGAGCAAAGGTCATAGTTTTGTGTACTCAAGCTTAATCAATGCTGTGCAATTATAATGGCCAAGAATAGGTAAAAAATATATATATTTTCTTCTTTCCTTTAAGGGAATGTTTTGATTGAAGTAGGGTAGTTATCAAGCAGGTAGAGATGGGACCAAGTCACACATGTGCAAGTCTCAAGTAAGTCTCAAGTCTTAGCTTTCAAGTCTCAAGTAAGTCCCAAGTAAATTTTTCTTAGTCAAGTCAAGTCAAGTCACCTTATTATTGCAATTTTACCTGCAGAATCTGATCTTAATAAAGTGAAAAGACAAGATATTAGTAACTGTCAGTAAACATCATTGGCCAATGTGTCCAACCTGTCCACCCCGTATCATATCAAGCTAACGTTAGCCAATTACCGACGAGGCTGACAGGATAATATTAGCTAATTTGACAAGCACTTACTGGTCAGAATGGATCTTCAAGTGACGAACAAAGTTTGAAGTCATCTGGCTGTCCGAGATGTTGACGCCGCATGTCTTGCACTGTGTTGTTCGTCTTTTGCCGTCATTACGAAAGCCGAAGACAACGACTCTCGGCCCCCCTCCCACTGACATGTTGATGCATATTCAATAAAAAAAAATTTCAAGTCATCGTGTCTCAAGTCAAGTTAAGTGCCGAGTCTTTAACTTCCAAGTCCGAGTCGAGTCTCGAGTCTTTTATTGTTTTTGTCAAGTCAAGTCACAAGTCATCAAAACGGCGACTCAAGTCGACTTGAGTCCAAGTCACAGTGACTTGAGTCCCCATCTCTGCAAGCAGGCATGTTGAATTGTTTTCCAAGAAAAACAGCAGTAATTGTACACCAGGCCTAAAAGGGACGGAAATATGAACCAAACTTAACTTTGACTTATTTCTTCTCTAGGTGGAGCCACAGAGGTGAAGATGCACATGTTTTTTGTGGGCCTAGACTGGAACGGCCTACTGAGACAGAAAGCTGAGTTCATACCTCAACTGGAGTCTGAAGAGGACACCAGTTACTTTGACAGTAAGTACATTACTTGACAGATAAAGGTCTTTCATGAGGTGATGTGAATGCATCTAAGTTTTGACAAAATTAGCTGAAACACACCTTTGGTGGAGTTTCATATTCCTTTTCATACTGTTGATTTGATAGGGGTATTGGATAACAGTTCTGCAATGCAATGCGATGCACCTTCTGCTAATTTCTACTGCTAACTGCCCATCCCTAAAGAGGCTTTTAGAATAAAATATAAAACATCAAAAATTCTGATTGTAAATAATCAAAACATTAGTAATGAGAACAGGATTACAAAATGTTGTTGTGATGGTGAATAATCCATTTCATCTGTTTTAATTTGAATAAGACTTATTCAGTTTTCATTGTTCTGTTTCCTGCAGCACGATCAGAGCGCTACAGTCATCTTGGTTCAGATGAAGATGACGAAACCAATGATGATGAATCATCTCTGGAGCTCCGACAGTTCTCCTCTGTAGCCCACCGCTTCAGCAAGGTAATTCTCGCTGTACTGTCTTATATATTATATATTTGTAATGTTGGCAACTTTGACTTTTTTAAAAAAACATTCATGTATGATGGAACGATAAACATGCCCAGTACCTTTTTCCTCTTAATCTCTAGGTGTACAGTAGTTCAGAACACCTGTCCACCTCCACGCCGTCCAACCAGAGCTTGTCATCAATCGAGCGAAGCCACAGCGAGGAAAAGGAAGAGCGATGGGAGGGGAGGGGATTCCCTTCACCTGCTGACGGACACAAACAATTGGCTGGTGGAAATAAGAGGGCAGAAGGACACAAGGGGAGGTGAGAGCCTGAAGCAAGAGTGTGATGTACTGAGATATTTCTGTTTTTATCCCACATTTATTTAAATATTTATCTTAAATAAGTCATTCTAAGTTTTATCAATTCAGTTTGGAGTTTGCAAATTTGTCAATTTGAGATTTATTAGTGTGTTCTAACTTCCTGAATGTCATACATGTCAGGCGGGGGCAGGGTGTGTTCCATTCACTGTGTGTCTAGATAAGCTCCAGGTCCCCCTGTATGACCCTAGATAAAGTTCATTACTAAACCACTGAAAAGTGACTTGGAAATGGCAACCCCTTTCTGTGTGTATGTATCCCCTATCCTTTCACTATCACGCAACAAACTGCATCTAGATTGGCAAGCTACATTACTTGTTGAGGTGAAAACAGCATAATTTTTTTAGCTACCATCTGAATTTTTATTATTTTAGCTGATTAACTTTAAAATAAATGAAGAATATGCATGTATAAGAACATTCTAATGTTTTTCTGCTGTTTTAGTATTATTATGTACATTGTTTTTTCATATTTCTTTTCTTCTGCAGTCTTCGGCCACGTGCTTCATCCAGTTCTTCGCAGTCAGAGCGCAGTACCAGCCCACTGGTTATGAACAGCACTCAGAGCCTCGACATCATGCCTCGATTTGCAATCTCAACTGAGGAGGAAGGTGAAGCTTTTAATGCAGGAACTACTTCCTACACTTATTTTGCATTGGTGAAACACTAGTGCTCACACTCTGCCCCGCTGATCACAGATGGAATGGTTTCCAACCTGCGTCGCATCCGTCTCCGGAGCAACAGCACAGGCACAAGGCCGTCCTTCCGGAGAGGGGCATCCCGACGGATCGCTCACCAGCTTGAGACCCCAGAAAAACCCAGAACCCCAGCCGGAAAAGTCCCCAAGTCTGCTTCAGTTTCTGGCCTTTCCCTTATCATTACCCCAGGTAAGAAGAAGGATGATCATCTGTACAAAGTGTGAACAGAACAACTATATCATAAATTGATTGGGTATCTTCGGAGTTGAATTAGGAGAATGACAAAAAAAAGGTTAAGAGAGAACGATTAAGTAAAACAGGTAATCCAATCCTCTGATTCCCATTTCCAATCATGGTTTTTAACATTGTTCAAAATTCTTTTAGAGGCATGGCTGCAATCTGTCTGCATTCTTGTGTTTACAGTGCCCTCTGCAGGCTGGAATTATGTCATCGAACCAACAAACCATGAATACTGACATTGAAGTTGAAATGAGATCAGTGTCTTTTATGAATTTTTCTTTTCTTTTCTTTGTTTTTTTTTAACTGGAAGTATCTTAATTAGTACTTCAGTGCATGAGAAAAAAGTAGCAGTTGGGAGTAAATTCTATACTTTGACACAAAGGGATTTTCTTTTTGATCTTTGACTCGTTTCCAGCTTGTACAAAATTATTCTGTGAGGATCCTGACGCGCATTGACAAAAGAGCCCACATTTCCCCTGTCTTAAAATCTCGTCACTGGCTCCCTGTATTTTACCGCAGAAACAATCAAATTTTGGTTTTGACACTCGGACTCTTGCATGGACAGGCCCCTCCCCACATCTGTGATCTGATCCAGCCGTATACTTCAGCTCGCAGCTTGAGATCCTCTGAGCAACATCTATTGATGGTCCCTCACACTCGTTTTCGGACCTGAGGAGACAGATCTTTCAAAGCTGTTGGACCAAGAATAAGGAATGAATTACCACTTTACTTGTGATCACTCGACTCTGTCGATGCTTTTAAAAACCAACTTAAGACTTTCTTTTTTTAAATAATCGTTCTAGCCCAACGGCCCCCGGGCTGCTAAGACTGATATTGACTGTATGTTGCTGTAATGTATCTTTAAATGTCCATATTGTACTTACTGATGCCCTTCCTGTGAAGCACTTTGTGACTGTTGTCTGAGAAAGGTGCTACATAAATAAATTTGACTTACTTACTTTGTGTTTTCCGAAACTAGATGATTCAGCCGCTCCTCCTTCAAGCCCCAAATCGTCTTTGTCTCTGTCGTCCAACCCCTCATCCAGAGACTCATCCCCCAGCCGGGATCTGTCCATCAATGTCAGCTGCCTCAGGCCTCCGGTGGTCATCCATAGCTCTGGGAGGAGGTTTGGTTTTGCACTGCGAGCTATCAGAGTTTACATGGGCAACAGCGACATCTATACTGTGCATCACATGGTCTGGGTATGTGTCCTCACCTCAGACGCATCTGGAGCTGTTATTCATGGATAAAACTAATCTGTATATTGAACAATTGTACAATAGATTTACATTTGGAGTCTTGAAGATTTAGTTCTAAGAATGACATAATATTACACTTAAGGTTTGCTATTTTTTAAGGTCCTAAAAGAAAACAGGGGTATGTACAATATCAGCAGACTCAGAGGTGGCTAAGACTACAAACTCTATGCCAAGGCAGCACTAACTAAAGTTAGTTTTTCCTAACTTTTAGGTTTACATCTAATGCTGTTCATAAGCACATCAGTCTTCACATGTGACTTTTGTTTCTCGGGTTAAAGAAATGAGTTGAAGTAGTTAATTTTCATCTTAGTGACAGTTTAGAGGTTGCCGGCTTGACTGATAACTTTGAATATGTTTTTCTTGGGGTTCAGTGTGTTGAGGACGGCAGTCCAGCTCACGAGTCAGGACTAAGGGCAGGTGACCTCATCACTCATGTTAACGGAGAGTCTGTTCAGGGACTCCTACACACTGAGGTGGTGGAACTCCTGCTTAAGGTATGTAAAGAAGTTGAAATTTAAGAGTCATTTTTCACATATTGCATCATTTGTTGATTGACACGATTATTGAAGAATGTAAAAACTCTAAATGTACAGATGAGATGTTGTTAAACAAATATATCAGCATTTCATTTCATGGCTATTTTCATAATAAGAGAGACTTCTTCCCTCATACTGTAGGTATGACATTATATTATTAATCTGCTTGTCCACAGAGTGGCAATAAAGTGGCTCTTCAAACTACTGCACTGGAGAACACTTCTATCAAGGTGGGCCCTGCCAGAAAGGCGAGCTACAAGGCCAAGATGGCTCGGCGCAGCAAGAAGAGCAAGAGGAAGGACGGTCAAGACAGGTGCATGAAAGGAGAATAAACTCCTGTCTAAAGCATTATTGTTTGACATTTCTTACTCTTGAGGTTTTGTCAGCGTCACGATAACTGGAATTACGTCCTTATAATATAAAGTTTTGCTTTTGTTGGACTATGTTTTACATCCGGGGCTTTATTTTTACTTCCTCGGGAGTTTTTCTTCTGAAGAAAAGTTAACTTATGCCACACTTTTTTTTTCTCTCTTCTTTTGCAGCAGGCGACGCTTCCTGAAGAAGTTGTCCAAGCACACAACTCCGCCACCCATGCAGAGCAGTCGCAGCTTCTCTTCAGGATTTCACCAGTCATCCAGTGACAGCCTATCTGGTTCCCCCACACAAAGTCTCTCTCCTGGGCCTTCCACACCTTGTCGCTCCCCTGCCCCTGACCACTCTGGAGGTGAGTGAGAATGCTTTGCACCTTTATATAGAGTCCTCGTAAAGCTGTGGTTGTCTTTTTTTCTTTTTTTTTTTGGGGAGGAAACACATTTCTGTTTAATCTAAAGGTATCTATATTTGTCCTTTTCTATCAGATTCCAGTTCCTCTCCTTGCTCTAGCTCCCCAAACTCACCTGTGCCCCAGGCTCGGCCCAGCTCCCTTCATGTCCTTGGCCGCTACACGAAAGCTGGTCGTTGCAAGTCCACCAGTAGTATTCCTCCTTCACCTCTGGCCTGTATCCCACCACCTCAACCTCTCTCTCCCCAGTGCTCTCCATCCTGCCTCCCAAGTCACCCTAAATCCCTACAGGGATTCCATGGCAAGACATTATCCCCTCCCACTATTGCCCGTCATTCTGTGCGTCCCCGCAGTGTAGAACCACCACGCTCACCGCTACTCAAGAGAGTTCAATCAGCAGAGAAGCTTACAGGTGACAAGACGGGGACGGGCAGTTACCACGGAGATAGGAAGGCTTACAGCACCCGCCGCCACACATTAGAGATGCCTCTGTCTGAAGGTGAGGGACTGGAGGATGAAGAAGGGGACACCACCACAGGTTTTGTCTGTGTTGGCGAGCACGGTCGCCAGGGGCTGTACGTTATAGGCCAGCAGGACACAGTTAGCGGAGGCAGCGATCACCACCGCGCTACCACCTCCCCACAACACCGGGGAGGTAACCATCATTCAAAGGACATGGTGGTAATGAGAAAGTTGGCTCTGTCAGATCGCAGGGACTCCTTCAAGAAACAGGAGGCTGTCCAGGAAGTAAACTTGGATTACTTGGAAGGGAGAGAGGCAACACTGAGCCCAAAGCCTCCTGTCACCCAGCCTAAGGCATTTAAGGTGTCCTGGACCAACTCGTCCCAGACAGAACCCAGTGTGAAGCAAGGGGAAAAAGGAGTCCAATGTACCGCACAGCAGAAAGCAAAGTCAAAGGACAAGGAAGGGGTTTAGAATTTCTCTTTAACAGGGATAGCAGGTCACCAAAGCGGGTCTTGCATGAGTTGACAAAACTGTGACTAAGCCCAAAATCATCACATGGAACTGCTTTTAGACAGAAGAACAAATTAGAGTCGATGTTTCTCAGTAATACATGCATCCTGCAACACTGGTAACAGAATACTGACTGTCAGACTATGTTTACTTCTGAACCTGTTTTTTCACTTGATTCTCAAATCACTGTGGCACCTGTAACTGATGTATTTTGTAAACATTTTTGTTTCAATGTAAGCAACTTATTTATGACTTTTTAGGCTCATCTGCTCTTTAGTTCTTTTTTTTTAAGTTTAGTTTTTAGTTTTTTTCCATTGTTGCTGCTGAAACTACCTGAGATGCATCAGTTGTTGCAGGCGAGAGGGAGGCCGGGCAACAGCTTTCCAGCGTGGTCTTTTAGTAAGTGCAGAAAATGAGTTTCCATATTAGTTATTATTACAACATGTTGATTTTTTTTTTTTTTCTCCTTTATGTCACACTGCGTGTAGAGCTGTGGGCAATTCTTGTGGGGTCTTTGAAAAGACCTTGCATTTACTCTTTGCACCATATGCACTATAGAATCTCAAAACATTTTATGCTGCCTGTTCGAGGAAATCTGTCATACAGATTGCGGTAGTTAACATTGGACACATTATTCCATTATCACACCTAGTATTTTGTATTTAGTTGGTATGTAACAATCTTTTAGATGACAAAATGATCACCATCACAGTAGTTGGAAGCCTGGCTGTGTTGCCAAAGCATAGTTAAGCAATAGCACCCATTTGAAAAGAGGTACTGTACTTGTACTTAATAAGCATCATGCATGCATGGGCTCTTCCACCACTTAATGTCTGTCCAGTAAACGTGTATCAGTGCTGAAACCCCTAGCAGTTATTTAGATCATAAACAGATCAACAAAGTGGTGGGAAGCTGTGTGGCTGACTTTGTTGTCTGTCCTCCAGTATCTTGTTGATTCCAGCTTTTGTGCAGCTCCTTACAGACAGTCACAATAAATGTGTAACAAAGTACATTTGTATTAGAAGATCTCTTTCTCCATTCGATTCAGAATTGTATCGTGGATGCAGCAAACAAACATGGCTCACTTGGCTGTTTTCTGTATGTGTATTATAAATGAATGTTTACATTTTAGTGCAGACCTGTATGTGGACTTCATAGTTTTCGTTAAATTATTAAGAAAAAAATGAGTGACCGGGAGTGTCAGAATTCAACCCAAAAGCCTGTGGATGAAGGAATGACAATAAAGGGCAACTTGTTTTGTACAATTGATATGGAAACTATCCTGTTGCAGTACTGCTAAACTAGTCTGTTGACAGATACTGTAGAATGGATGGTTGACCCTATAACAGCTGTGTTACAGTGGTGTTTTTTAGGTGGCCTTGTAAGGGTAGATGGATTCAGATGAAATGTATTTTAAGTGGCATCTTAATCTCTTGTTGCAGTTAACTTCATGTTTTACATCTCTGCATAATGTTTCATTACATGTTTCAAGTTTTTGGTCTTATTTGATAGGTATGCATTCATAAGTCTGATACATTAATTTGAGCTTTAAAATATATTTTTAATGACATATATGAATACTTGAGATTGTTTGGTTTTTTTCTCTTTTGGTCCAAATTCTTAAACTTTTTATTGCTTTAATTCAGGAACTGTTTGGGTTTGTGGAAAGAAGACATTCTTCTTGCAGATATTCAGGAAAAGATTTTATCCTCCCGTCTGCACAGTTTTTATTATTTCTATTTCTAATGTTTGTGTTTTTCAGCGTTAAGGGAGATTTAACTAAGGGATTTGCAAAAGAAGTTGAACGCACAACGGAACCTTTATTAAAGGTTTGAGATTGTGCAGATTCAGAAAAAAAATATCTCAGTTTTCTGGTGGAGAAGTGTTTGTGGAATTTATCATTAATATATCATTTTTAATGCAGTATGCATTCAAACAGGTTCGTACTGAAGGATTTTATGTTTACCCCCCCCCCCCCCCCCCCCCCTAACTAATAGCCATAGTATTTTATGTTGTTTCAGCATGTTGTACTTTTTTCAAATGTGGAGATCTTGGCAGTGGGTCGTCTCCCAACAAATGTATCATGTAGGTGTTTTGCTGCCGTCCTCCATATTTTCCAAATATGTGTTTGTGAACTTAATGTGTTGCTCCCAACTTGACTCCCCAAATGATCCAGCTGGCCTTTGTGAAATGCCTACTCAGTGGGTATCTAATGCAGACAGGTGTGATGTTATCAATTATTTCCTTGTCTTAAAAGTGTTTGAAATAAATGGATTACAAAGGACTGTGTCCACAACTAAAAATCATTTGTACCTGTCATTTGTCCCTCATGCAGCATTATTTTCCTTTCATAATCAGGGCTGTGTTTAAATGGCCCATGACTGTATACTAATGAGCACATGGCAGTGCTGCAGTAATGTTTACTGTATGTAGCAATAGCACAGGCCATAATGCAAACCAGAATATACTGATAAATTACACACTTTATCCACAACATTGCTTCTGTCTTTCTACAGTGAATATTGAGTAATCTCAAAGGTTGAAATAATATAATAAGTGAGTGAATGAGTTGAAAAAGAACTCAAGTTTTGAATAAAGTTAAATGTGGGCAATTAACATGATTGGAACACTATTCCCCCAATGCTCACTAAGGAATTTAGCTTGTGGTTCCAGAGCTTTGCTTTTGGTCAAATGCAACTTCTAGTACAGAGTTTATAAAAAAAAAAAGCAGGCATGTACAGTTAAAGCTTTCAAATCTCCACTATGAGACCAGGCCAGGAGTTGACCACGAAATAATCGTTCGGATTGTTCCGTTCGTTTTCGTCCCTTTCCGTGCTCCTCACATGAGTTCCCACGCACTATCCTTCCCTGCGCCGTGCTGAGCTGGAAAATGGCTGTGTAGGAGCAGGGAGTTATGAACGGGAAAAGAAGACGGAGCGAGAGAAAGACGGCGGAGTTCAAAGTAAATCAAAGGTTGGCCGGAAGATTTAATGCACATCACGAAAGCTATCGTCTGCAGATTGGGCTCTGCGCGGACTTTATCAACTACTCTTTAGTGTTAAGTCCCCGGAGCCAGAAGTGACAAGAGTCAGGAAATATCCTCGGGTGAGTTTTTCCAAGTTATTGCACATTTCCAGTACAGGAGGGTAGCAGCGGCCACTGTACTGGAAAATGGTGGAAGCGCCACGCTGTTGACTAATATGAGACTTTTAAAGTTCAATCTGTCAATTTAAATCTCTTTCTTTTTATTTTATTTTGGTCGCAAGTCTCTCCGATAAAAAAAAAATATATATATATATTTATTTATTCTCTTGGCATATGAGCTCGCGCTCGTCGACTGTTGACGTGTATCAAATGCTGAGTTTCTTAATTTAATGTTTGAAAGCTGCTTTAGAACTGCAAAATAAACTGGCTTTTCTGCCTCTTCTGTACTTTTGACATGCCTACAGAATGGGGTGAAAGGGAGTTTAAATGAAGCAGCTTGTAGTTTCCAGTTGTCCAGTGAAACATATTGTCCGTGTTCAGGGTTTGTTTTTATCATAATGCTACAATTGAAATTTTGCTTTGTTGCTGGGACAGAGCAAGCTGCCTTTTAATCACCACTAATAAGAACCATTTTCGAGTACTCTCTATGTATCACATTAGTGGTGAGTGGAACACTATGGTGACTGTAGATTAAATGCAGAGTGGAGGCCTATCATAGCCGAGGGCCTGACAAGATGTGTGTGCCTCGCATCGCTGGTTCCAGGATTTGGTGTAGGTCCAGGAGTAATTGGAAACTGAGCCACTTGTTTGAGACAAAGTCTTAAACTGTGTGGACACCTTCTCTCTGGCTAGTAATTACTGAATCCTGCCTAATGCAATTAAATGCCAGCCCTTCATCATATTTCTTTATCAGTGTGGAGCAAAATTTGTGGTAAGCACCCCCAAATGTCTCAAGTTGCACTTTAGGGTGAGCATGGTTGTTTTGTTTCAATGCTCCAAATGAAGGGCCTCTCAGAAGACTTGAAGTCTGTTGCCTAGTTTTAATAAAATGGTGATATCTGGTCAAAACTCACAACATCTAAGTCACAACTCTGCTTGAAAGGTTACCACAACATGTTATTTATATAAAAAAAAAAAGAAGTGGATTTTCCTCACCTACACCCTTCCACTGTAGGTACAAAGGTTTGAAATTTACAAGGTCTTTGGCTACGATTTAAATAACTAGTTGGTAATATGTCAGATGTACTGGCTGTTTCTTGCAGTCAACCCTGGTCATTAACATACTTGGCTAACGCAGAGTAAGTTATGAAAAGGTTTGAATGCAGTGAAGAAATTTGCATCTGTAAGGGGTAAACAGGGATGCTGGAGTGATACAATCATCTGGGGGAAATAATTCAGCTTTTTGGCTGAGCAAACATTAGGAATATGTTAATTTAGCTGCAAAAAATTCTCACGAAGTTTGAAGTATAAATGACTTAGTAGGCTTAGAAGAGAATAGAAAAAAACTGCATTGGTGTAGCAGCACAGAAATAGCCCGAGCACAGAAAAAAGTTTGTGGGAAAAAAAAAGAAAGAAGTATGCTGACAAAAATAAGTAAAAATGTGAAATAGATAAGCAATAATGAATTTAAGTATTGTATTGTGCATAAAATTTGTATCTGAATATACAAGAACAAGGTATAAGTATACAAAATACAAATAGCAAAACTGAAAAAAAAAAACTTTAGAACTGTGCAAAGAATAACCTAAAAATGAGACAGAGTTAGTACACAGTCGATGGTAAATTGCACATTGATATACAGAGAGAATGTGCAGCCGGGTGTAAAATAGTTTAACAGTTTTTTGTGTACGTGGTCTGTGGGGAGCAGTTCTGGTTGTATAACCCTACAGATTTTCCTTTTATGTTGCTATGATAGTGTTTAAATTAAAGAGCGTGGTCATATAGATTAAATGCATATTAACCTGTAAATCATTGAAATAAACTGCATTGTGTGTGTTGTTGCCAAATAGACTTTTCGGAACGGTGTAGTCTCAGTGCTAAATGTTGGAGCAGATGTTTATGTTTACCAAATTTAGCCTTTCAGTTTCATTAAGGAGCAAAAAAAATTTATGTGAACTTAAATCATGCAATGCATAAGCCATTGTTTCAGGCTAAAAAATAAGTCATCACAAGCTCTGGTGTTGTTGGCTTGTCCTCCAAGTCTGTGGCGCAGCAGATTTTCAGATCCATGCGGACATGTGGCCCGAGGCCAGAATGCATGCATGGCAGCTTTGTAATCAGTTTTCTCCCCAGCAGTTCTGTAAAGGGCCAACTGACACATAAACTTAGAAATGACTTTGTCTATGCAACTGTCAGAATTTTCCATTATACATTGTTATTGTATTGACTCAAATTGCAGCGTATCTGAGCCACCTCTTCATAGTGAGCTGTCAGCTGTATGACAGATTGAAAAGGGATTTTGATTACGTTATACTGTAGATTTCTGTTAATGTTCAAATACATATGTGGAGCAATGCAGATACATTTTCAAGCGTGATAAGTACAGTGTTTCTTTTACAAATGTACAGTTCTGGGTTAGGCCCATCTTGGTTAATCTCTGCGCTGTTTGAGAGCTCAGAAAAACGAGTGACTTGTGTAACTTCAGCTCAGTGTAAGAGTCTCTGCTGCATTTATTTGCCATTTACAGTTGGGTTTGCTCCTCTCCTTTGTTTGCCCTGTTTGTGAAGGAGTGCAGCAGGAGCAGCAACAAGTAAATATATAAAATGTTGCTGAAGTTGAGGACAACCTATTATGTTACTGCAAGTGGAATAAAGTTTTCCAACAAGCTTTGAGAAATAATAATAAAGTTGTACAGACGTCAGTCCAAAACAGTGGTGGGGATGGAAAGCTATAAGCTCTGCTGCTGACCAAATGTTTCCCCATTGTCATAAATCAAAGTGGGAAATGGGGAAAAAAACGTATTAGAAACTATGATAAAGTCGAAAAAAGTGTGACTCCCAAAGCATTTTTATCTTTCTCACAACATTGCCCACATACAACATGGGGTGTATCATAGGTTCCATTCTGTAACTTCATCAATGCTTAGTTTTCATTTCAAACATTTGAATAAAGTGAAAACTGTTTGAACAAACCTGTTCATATACAACCAGAGTGCTGATTGGTCTTTAAGTTTTGTCACATTAATTTAGCTGACAAATCCTTTTAA
>NW_027457513.1:0-2500 GCF_027942865.1 Odontesthes bonariensis
TTTGACACTTTGACGTTTTTCTGAACCGGGCTTCATGCCCCTGGTACTTTTTGACACTTTGACGTTTTTCTGAACCGGGCTTCATGCCCCTGGTACTTTTTGACACTTTGGCGTTTTTCTGAACCGGGATAAAGGTCATTTAAAGAGGTGTGTGCATGGTTCCTACTAAGGAGTCTGAACTTGTTCTGGCCCAAGGAAATCACTTTTTAACAAAAATCCGTATTTGGTCTTAACTCGGGAAAAGAAGGCGATTCCTGTGTTTTGATCTCAAAAGAGTTTCAGCACCTCTCCTCGGTCCAGCATTCATCCCTGCTCCACTCTCATAGCATCCAGGCACTCATGCCCTGCGCACAGACACACATCCTGGCCGAGTTTCAGCACCTCTCCTCGGTCCAGCATTCATCCCTGCTCCACTCTCATAGCATCCAGGCACTCATGCCCTGCGCACAGACACACATCCAGGCCGAGTTTCAGCACCTCTGCTCGGTCCAGCATTCATCCCTGCTCCACTCTCATAGCATCCAGGCACTCATGCCCTGCGCACAGACACACATCCTGGCCGAGTTTCAGCACCTCTCCTCGGTCCAGCATTCATCCCTGCTCCACTCTCATAGCATCCAGGCACTCATGCCCTGCGCACAGACACACATCCAGGCCGAGTTTCAGCACCTCTGCTCGGTCCAGCATTCATCCCTGCTCCACTCTCATAGCATCCAGGCACTCATGCCCTGCGCAATGACACATCCAGGCCGAGTTTCAGCACCTCTCCTCGGTCAGGCATTCATCCCTGCTCCCCTCTCACAGCATCCAGGCACTCATGCCCTGCGCACAGTCACACACCCAGGCCGAGTTTCAGCACCTCTCCTCGGTCCAGCATTCATCCCTGCTCCCCTCTCACAGCATCCAGGCACTCATGCCCTGCGCACAGACACACATCCTGGCCGAGTTTCAGCACCTCTCCTCGGTCCAGCATTCATCCCTGCTCCACTCTCATAGCATCCAGGCACTCATGCCCTGCGCACAGACACACATCCAGGCCGAGTTTCAGCACCTCTGCTCGGTCCAGCATTCATCCCTGCTCCACTCTCATAGCATCCAGGCACTCATGCCCTGCGCAATGACACATCCAGGCCGAGTTTCAGCACCTCTCCTCGGTCAGGCATTCATCCCTGCTCCCCTCTCACAGCATCCAGGCACTCATGCCCTGCGCACAGTCACACACCCAGGCCGAGTTTCAGCACCTCTCCTCGGTCCAGCATTCATCCCTGCTCCCCTCTCACAGCATCCAGGCACTCATGCCCTGCGCACAGACACACATCCAGGCCGAGTTTCAGCACCTCTCCTCGGTCCAGCATTCATCCCTGCTCCCCTCTCACAGCATCCAGGCACTCATGCCCTGCGCACAGACACACATCCAGGCCGAGTTTCAGCACCTCTCCTCGGTCAGGCATTCATCCCTGCTCCCCTCTCAGAACATCCAGGCACTCATGCCCTGCGCAACGACATCACTCCGCAAAGGAAAGCTTTTGCGGTGTTTCTTTCTCAAAAAAGGCAATTTAAAGAGGTTTAAGCATGGAACCTACTCAGAATGAACATATACATAACGGACTAAGGAGTCTGAACTTGGTTTGGCCCAAGGAAATCATTTTTTAACAAAAATCCGTATTTCGTCTTAACTCGGGAAAAGAAGGCGATTCCTGGGTTTCTCTCTCAAAAAAGGCCATTTAAAGAGGTTTGTGCATGGAACCTACTCAGAATGAACATACACATAACGGACTAAGGAGTCTGAACTTGGTTTGGCCCAAGGAAATCATTTTTTAACAAAAATCCGTATTTGGTCTTAACTCGGGAAAAGAAGGCGATTCCTGGGTTTCTTTGTCAAAAAAAGGCCATTTAAAGAGGTTTTGTGCATGGAACCTACTCGGAATGGCTATATATGAAGGACTAAAGAGTCTGAACTTGGTTTGGCCCAAGGAAATCTTTTTTTTACAAAAATCCGTATTTCGTCTTAACTCGGGAAAAGAAGGCGATTCCTGGGTTTCTTTCTCAAACAAGCCGACCCCGGGTTAGGGTTAAGGAGAACCGGGCTCCAGCCCCTCCGGCCGGGTTAGGGTTAGGTTTGGGGCTGGGGCTGGGGTTAGGGTTAAGGAGAACCGGGCTCCATGCCCTCCAGCCGGGTTAGGGTTAGAGCTGGGGTTAGGGTTAAGGAGAACCGGGCTCCAGGCCCTAGGGCCGGTTTGGGGCTGGGGCTGGGGTTAGGGCTAGAGCTGGGGTTAGGGTTAGGGTTGGGGCTGGGGTTAGGGTTAAGGAGAACCGGGCTCCATGCCCTCCAGCCGGGTTAGGGTTAGAGCTGGGGTTAGGGTTGAGGAGAACCGGGCTCCAGGCCCTAGGGCCGGTTTGGGGCTGGGGCTGGGGTTAGGGCTGGAGCTGGGGTTAGGGTTAGGGTTGGGGCTGGGGTTAGGGTTAGGGTTGGGGCTGGGGTTAGGGTTAAGGAGAACCG
>NW_027457513.1:15000-18501 GCF_027942865.1 Odontesthes bonariensis
GCACCTATCTCGGACTCATTCTCCTCCAGGCCGGCCTCACATCTTCAAAGAACCAGCCTGGAGCTTCCAGCGGTCAGCCGCACCTTGAATCCGCTCTCCAGCACCTTCCTCGGACTCAAGCTCTGCCAAAGTCGGCCTCCCATCTTCCAGGAACCAGCCTGGAGCTTCTAGCGGTCAGCCGCACCTTGAATCCGCTCTCCAGCACCTTCCTCGGACTCATGCTCTGCCAAAGTCGGCCTCCCATCTTCCAGGAACCAGCCTGGAGCTTCTAGCGGTCAGCCGCACCTTGAATCCGCTCTCAAGCACCTTCCTCGGACTCATGCTCTGCCAAAGTCGGCCTCACATCTTCCAGGAACCAGCCTGGAGCTTCCAGCGGTCAGCCGCACCTTGAATCCGCTCTCCAGCACCTATCTCGGACTCATTCTCCTCCAGGCCGGCCTCACATCTTCAAAGAACCAGCCTGGAGCTTCCAGCGGTCAGCCGCACCTTGAATCCGCTCTCCAGCACCTTCCTCGGACTCAAGCTCTGCCAAAGTCGGCCTCCCATCTTCCAGGAACCAGCCTGGAGCTTCCAGCGGTCAGCCGCACCTTGAATCCGCTCTCCAGCACCTATCTCGGACTCATTCTCCTCCAGGCCGGCCTCACATCTTCAAAGAACCAGCCTGGAGCTTCCAGCGGTCAGCCGCACCTTGAATCCGCTCTCAAGCACCTTCCTCGGACTCATGCTCCTCCAGGCCGGCCTCACATCTTCAAAGAACCAGCCTGGAGCTTCCAGCGGTCAGCCGCACCTTGAATCCGCTCTCCAGCACCTTCCTCGGACTCATTCTCCTCCAGGCCGGCCTCACATCTTCAAAGAACCAGCCTGGAGCTTCCAGCGGTCAGCCGCACCTTGAATCCGCTCTCCAGCACCTTCCTCGGACTCATGCTCTGCCAAAGTCGGCCTCACATCTTCCAGGAACCAGCCTGGAGCTTCTAGCGGTCAACCGCACCTTGAATCCGCTCTCAAGCACCTTCCTCGGACTCATGCTCTGCCAAAGTCGGCCTCACATCTTCCAGGAACCAGCCTGGAGCTTCCAGCGGTCAGCCGCACCTTGAATCCGCTCTCCAGCACCTATCTCGGACTCATTCTCCTCCAGGCCGGCCTCACATCTTCAAAGAACCAGCCTGGAGCTTCCAGCGGTCAGCCGCACCTTGAATCCGCTCTCCAGCACCTTCCTCGGACTCATGCTCTGCCAAAGTCGGCCTCACATCTTCCAGGAACCAGCCTGGAGCTTCTAGCGGTCAGCCGCACCTTGAATCCGCTCTCAAGCACCTTCCTCGGACTCATGCTCTGCCAAAGTCGGCCTCACATCTTCCAGGAACCAGCCTGGAGCTTCCAGCGGTCAGCCGCACCTTGAATCCGCTCTCCAGCACCTATCTCGGACTCATTCTCCTCCAGGCCGGCCTCACATCTTCAAAGAACCAGCCTGGAGCTTCCAGCGGTCAGCCGCACCTTGAATCCGCTCTCAAGCACCTTCCTCGGACTCATGCTCCTCCAGGCCGGCCTCACATCTTCAAAGAACCAGCCTGGAGCTACCAGCGGTCAGCCGCACCTTGAATCCGCTCTCCAGCACCTTCCTCGGACTCATTCTCCTCCAGGCCGGCCTCACATCTTCAAAGAACCAGCCTGGAGCTTCCAGCGGTCAGCCGCACCTTGAATCCGCTCTCCAGCACCTTCCTCGGACTCATGCTCTGCCAAAGTCGGCCTCCCATCTTCCAGGAACCAGCCTGGAGCTTCCAGCGGTCAGCCGCGCCTTGAATCCGCTCTCCAGCACCTATCTCGGACACACTCTCCTCCAGGCCGGCCTCACATCTTCAAAGAACCAGCCTGGAGCCTTTAGCGGTCAGCCGCGCCTTGAATCCGCTCTCCAGCACCTTCCTCGGACTCATGCTCTGCCAAAGTCGGCCTCCCATCTTCCAGGAACCAGCCTGGAGCTTCCAGCGGTCAGCCGCACCTTGAATCCGCTCTCCAGCACCTTCCTCGGACACATTCTCCTCCAGGCCGGCCTCCCATCTTCCAGGAACCAGCCTGGAGCCTTTAGCGGTCAGCCGCGCCTTGAATCCGCTCTCAAGCACCTTCCTCGGACTCATGCTCTGCCAAAGTCGGCCTCCCATCTTCCAGGAACCAGCCTGGAGCTTCCAGCGGTCAGCCGCACCTTGAATCCGCTCTCCAGCACCTATCTCGGACTCATTCTCCTCCAGGCCGGCCTCACATCTTCAAAGAACCAGCCTGGAGCTTCCAGCGGTCAGCCGCACCTTGAATCCGCTCTCCAGCACCTTCCTCGGACTCATGCTCTGCCAAAGTCGGCCTCACATCTTCCAGGAACCAGCCTGGAGCTTCTAGCGGTCAGCCGCACCTTGAATCCGCTCTCAAGCACCTTCCTCGGACTCATGCTCTGCCAAAGTCGGCCTCACATCTTCCAGGAACCAGCCTGGAGCTTCCAGCGGTCAGCCGCACCTTGAATCCGCTCTCCAGCACCTATCTCGGACTCATTCTCCTCCAGGCCGGCCTCACATCTTCAAAGAACCAGCCTGGAGCTTCCAGCGGTCAGCCGCACCTTGAATCCGCTCTCAAGCACCTTCCTCGGACTCATGCTCCTCCAGGCCGGCCTCACATCTTCAAAGAACCAGCCTGGAGCTTCCAGCGGTCAGCCGCACCTTGAATCCGCTCTCCAGCACCTTCCTCGGACTCATTCTCCTCCAGGCCGGCCTCACATCTTCAAAGAACCAGCCTGGAGCTTCCAGCGGTCAGCCGCGCCTTGAATCCGCTCTCCAGCACCTTCCTCGGACTCATGCTCTGCCAAAGTCGGCCTCCCATCTTCCAGGAACCGGCCTGGAGCTTCCAGCGGTCAGCCGCGCCTTGAATCCGCTCTCCTGCACCCATCCTCGGACACACGTTCTTGCCTTTGGACCCCTCCTCCAGGAGCCAGGCTGGAGCTTTTGCCCCCTTCCTCCATCATTTCAGGCCGTGGAAAGTGTCATCTTTCGGATTATCAATTCACCGTCCCAGTCTGGTACTCAGATATTTTTCCGAAAACTGGGTTTCTGAAATCGTGCAGATGGTGTTTTCGTCGTCTGCTAATAACCTCGTCGTGTGGGAGAATAGGGGCGGGCCTTGGGCTGACTCGGCCCATCGTCCCCTTTTCCCGTTCTCTGACAGAAATTTTTTCCAACTTTATCACCCCTGGTACTATAAACTTTTTCACCTCTGGTACTATGTGGCACTTAGAAAATTTTCTGAACCGGGATTCTCACCCCTGGTACTTTTTGGCACTCAGAAAATATTTCTCAACCGGGCTTCATGCCCCTGGTACTTTTTGACACTTTGACGTTTTTCTGAACCGGGCTTCATGCCCCTGGTACTTTTTGACACTTTGACGTTTTTCTGAACCGGGCTTCATGCCCCTGGTACTTTTTGACACTTTGACGTTTTTCTGAACCGGGCTTCATGCCCCTGGTACTT
>NW_027457514.1:0-17638 GCF_027942865.1 Odontesthes bonariensis
CTTTCTGTCTTAGGGGGAGGAGTCTGTCTTAGGGGGAGGAGTCTCTGTCTCAGGGGGAGGAGTCTGTCTTAGGGGAGGAGTCTCTGTCTCAGGGGGAGGAGTCTCTCTTAGGGGGAGGAGTCTGTCTTAGGGGAGGAGTCTCTGTCTCAGGGGGTGGAGTCTCTGTCTCAGGGGGAGGAGTCTGTCTCAGGGGGAGGAGTCTCTGTCTCAGGGGGAGGAGTCTGTCTCAGGGGAGGAGTCTGTCTTAGGGGAGGAGTCTCTGTCTCATGGGGTGGAGTCTCTGTCTCAGGGGGAGGAGTCTTTCTTAGGGGGAGGACTCTCTGTCTTAGGGGGAGGAGTCTCTGTCTCAGGGGGGGGAGTCTGTCTCAGGGGAGGAGTCTGTCTTAGGGGGAGGAGTCTGTCTTAGGGGAGGAGTCTTTCTTAGGGGGAGGAGTCTCTGTCTCAGGGGGAGGAGACTCTGTCTTAGGGGGAGGAGTCTATGTATCAGGGGGAGGAGTCTCTGTCTCAGGGGGTGGAGTCTGTCTTAGGGGAGGAGTCTTTCTTAGGGGGAGGAGACTCTGTCTCAGGGGAGTAGTCTTTCTTAGGGGGAGGAGTCTCTGTCTCAGGGGAGGAGTCTGTCTTAGGGGGAGGAGTCTTACTTAGGGGGAGGGGTCTCTGTCTTAGGGGGAGGAGTCTTTCTTAGGGGGGAGGAGTCTCTGTCTTAGGGGAGGAGTCTCTGTCTCAGGGGGAGGAGTCTGTCTTAGGAGGAGGAGTCTGTTTCTTAGGGGGAGGAGTCTCTGTCTAAAGGGAGGAGTCTTTTTCCGGGGGAGGGGTCTCTGTCTCAGGGGGAGGAGTCTGTTTCCGGGGGAGGAGTCTCTGTCTCAGGGGGAGGAGTCTGTCTTAGGAGGGGGAGGAGTCTCTGTCTCAGGGGGAGGAGTCTCTGTCTCAAGGGGAGGAGTCTGTCTTAGGGGGAGGAGTCTCTGTGTTAGGGGTGGAGTCTCTGTCTTAGGGGGAGGAGTATTTCTTAGGGGGAGGAGTCTCTGTCTCAGGGGTAGGAGACTCTGTTTTAGGGGGAGGAGTCTCTGTATCAGGGGGAGGAGTCTGTCTTAGGGGGAGGAGTCTGTCTTAGGGGAGGAGTCTTTCTTAGGGGGAGGAGTCTCTGTCTCAGGGGGAGGAGTCTGTATTAGGGGGAGGAGTCTGTCTTAGGGGAGGAGTCTCTGTCTCAGGGGGAGGAGTCTCTGTCTCAGGGGAGGAGTCTGTCTTAGGGGGAGGACTCCCTGTCTTAGGGGGAGGAGTCTGTCTTAGGGGGAGGAGTCTCTGTCTCAGGGGAGGAGTATCTGTCTTAGGGGAGGAGTCTTTCTCTTAGGGGAGGAGTCTTTCTTAGGGGGAGGAGTCTCTGTCTCAGGGGGAGGAGTCTGTCTTAGGGGGAGGAGTCTGTCTCAGGGGGAGGAGTCTTTCTTAGGGGGATGGGTCTTGGTCTTAGGGGGAGGAGTCTCTGTCTTAGGGGTGGAGTCTCTGTCTCAGGGGGAGGAGTCTCTGTCTCAGGGGGAGGAGTCTGTCTCAGGGGGAGGGGTCTCTGTCTTAGGGGGAGGAGTCTTTCTTAGGGGGAGGAGTCTTTCTTAGGGGGAGGAGTCTGTCTTAGGGGGTGGAGTCTCTGTCCTAGGGGGAGGAGTTTTTCTCAGGGGGAGGGGTCTCTGTGTCAGGGGGTGGAGTCTGTCTTAGGGGTTGGAGTCTCTTTCTTACACGCACGTGCACACACAAACGCATGTGCACGCCAGGCACACGCACGCACACACACACACACACACACACACACACACACACACACACACACACACACACACAAACTCACACTTACACACACGTCTCTTCTGTAGTTCAAACTCCTTAGTCCTTCATATGTTTCCATTCTGAGTAGGTTCCACGCATAAACCCCTTTAAATGGCCTTGTTTGAGAAAGAAACACAGGAATCGCTTTCTTTTGCGGACTTATCCTTGTAGCACCCAAGCATATGAACACTCATTGAAAAAAATCATTTAGGCTGTTCTTGCATCTTTTTTGGGTGGGAATAAACCAATATTTTTGGGAATTGGGCTATTTTTGATCATTTTAGGCAATGTCGCATATTTGCAACTGTGGGCTTTCCTGGTTCATTTTGTTGACAAAACCAAGTCATCCTCTGCAGATCGTTTGTCAAAAAAGGTATAAGTGAAAGGTGGACAAAGCAGACCACACCGAACGAGAGCAGAAGGAACTAGAACAGAGCACCGCAAAGCAGAGTGTCATTCAGCCAGCCAAGAAAACGATTGCTGCGACCACTGTCGGCACATCAAATGTAACGTCAAACAAATGACACATGAATGTAAATAATGTATGTCTATTTAAAAAATCAAATGATGTCATGTAAATCTAAATAGAATGTAAATAAATAAAAAGCTTGTTGCATATCTGCAACTGTGGGTGATACAAATTTAAACACTCACCTGTCGGCCAGGTGGGGGCGGGGCTTAAACACTCACCTGGCAGGCCCCAGCCTTAACCCTAACCCTAACCCTAACCCCAGCCCTAACCCTAACGGCTCCCCATATATATATATATTTACATTATTAATTAATTGATAGCTTAAACCTAATTTTATAACATTTTGTTTCATTATTGACATTGTTAAGCCCTTATGATGAGTAAAAATGCTGCATGACAATGCTTTAAAAATAAAAGTTTTATTCAATGATCACAATATAGCACCACTTCCACAAAAACAACTTCAAATCAGTTCAACAGTTTGAAATACAAACAGCCACCGCAACACGAAACAGGATCAAAGCAGCTCCATCACCAAAAAAAGGGGGGCCACCATACACAATGATCCACTACGGTGCTGCTGCTATTAAATGAAAGGATGAAGGATAAAAAAACATGTGAACCGCTACAGATGAAGAACTCGCTGTGTTAAACCACTCAAAGACTACAGGTTGAGAAACACCCGCTGTTTGAGCTTGGAGGGAGAGAGAGGGGGAGAGGAGGGAGAGGGGGAGAGAAAGAGAGGAGGAGGAAGAAGAAGAGGAGGGAGAAGAAGAGGAGGGAGAAGAAGAGGAGGGAGGAGAAGAGGAGGGAGAAGAAGAGGAGGGAGGAGAAGAGGAGGGAGAAGAAGAGGAGGGAGGAGAAGAGGAGGGAGGAGAAGAGGAGGGAGGAGAAGAGGAGGGAGAAGAAGAGGAGGGAGAAGAAGAGGAGGGAGAAGAAGAGGAGGGAGAAGAAGAGGAGGGAGGAGAAGAGGAGGGAGGAGAAGAGGAGGGAGGAGAAGAGGAGGGAGAAGAAAAGGAGGGAGGAAAAAGACACTCAGAGCGGGTTGTAGTGATTTGCCGAGACGAAGTCTCGGCATATTTCACTACATCCCGTGAGGGGACGCGCCTCCGTGCGCGGGAGGCGTGTCGTCGCCAGCCGCGAGCGAGCTCTATTTATCTGCCTCTGAGAAGCACATCTTCTCACTCACGGTTGCGTCTATTTCAAGGGAAAAGGCTTCAAACTGCCTTTTAACAGCTGGAAACAGCTGGCCTGCTGCTGCTGCTGCTGCTGCTGCTGCTGCAGCTGCTGCTGCCTCCTCTCTCCCTCTCTCCCCCAGCTGGGAGGACTCCTCCCTCCTCACCTGGACTCTGGATGCTGCTGCTGCTGCCGCTGCTGCCTCCTCTCTCCCTCTCTCCCCCAGCTGGGAGGACTCCTCCCTCCTCACCTGGACTCTGGATGCTGCTGCTGCTGCCGCTGCTGCACCTCCACCGGCAGCCAGAGGCATGATGGGAAATGTGGGCCGGCTTTGTCTCTTCTCCTCTTCTTTCTTGACTTGATTTATTAGCATTTATCATTATTATATATATATATAGATGACTCACACAACATGTGCTTCACAAAGCTGTTCAGCACATTATTTACACTTACAGGTGGAACAGACTGGGCTCTGTTAAGCAAGTAGCAACAAAAAGCTCCTTCAGATCATCAGCACGCTGGAAATGGGAGGCAGGGGGGCTTCTTCATTCAGCTATAATCAAAGCCTACGGACAACGGGACTTGTTTTGAAAGATTTTCTTCAACCAAGGAACATTTTCAATTTGCAGTCATACATCCTGTTTACATGTCCTTTCTCACCGAGCACAAGCAGATCACATTTAAGCCTCCTGATGGACTTTTGCTTTTTTCCGAACAAAGTTGGGAGGTACTCCTTCCCTCCACCCAATGACGTGAGCAGGTGATTCACTTTAAGCAACCGCACTGTTACGCAAGTCTTTCCACGACAAGGAAGAAAATGATCTCATTGCAGCATTGCTGATCCATTGCTCCGTACGTTCCAGTGTTGCAAAGAAATTGTTTGCGTCCAAACATAAAGAGAGCAAAGGACATTGCGTGTGTGGGGCTGCTCTTGTACCAAATTTGCAAGGCTCCAGTTTATCTGTGAAAACAAACAGCTTGTGCCTCTCATCTTAAAAACAAGCAACCATAGAGGATTCATCGAGCTTACACAAAGTGCAGAAAAAAACCCTCCAAACTTCCTGTCGGGGACGCAATTTTGCTCCAGCAACTCAACACTGAATGGACTTAATGACTTGAACTTTTAAAAACAAATTTATTCGGAAGATTTTTCTTTTTGTCGCCACCAAAAACAAACAAATAAACAAAAAAGAAAAAAACTACAACACACGCTCTACTCAGCTGTTTTATTGTGCAGATTAAATGACTTCTTTCAACTAGTCGTCTAGTTTGTAAAGGTAAAAAAGAAACACGCTTTAAACACGCTATGCAAAAGAAATGCACATTTCTTGAAATTGTCACTGTAGCTTTTTTTGTTTTTTAAACTCCAGAGTATATCTTACAACAGGAAAAAAAAAAAAAAAAAGTACATAGCCTACATCGTTTTCATTTGACCATACAATTCGCAGTAGCAGATATGTTGAACTCAATCTGTCCTCCAGGACTCTTCTGCTTCTGCTTTATGCTCCTGGCAGAAAAAATTCAGTCAGCTTCAGCTTTGTTCCCTTTTCAGAAAACTTAAGCCTCCAAAGTTTTGGAGGGTTTGCCGTTACAAAACACACTTTGTCCGATGACACCAGCGGTCCGTTACCAAGCCGCTCGGGACAGCCATCGGTACATATGCGCTGTACGTCTTCTGAAATGTACAGTGGGCCCAAATGATTCCAAATGCTCGGCATCACCAGCGTGTAAATGTCTCACCGAGTCCTGCGAGGAACGGAGTTAACGCGCTGGAACGTTGCATGTTTGGAGAGGCCGCTTTCCAACTGTCTGGGACTAAAACTAATCCTTTCACCTCGCTCCCACATTTGGCAATCAAAAACACATGGTGCCATTAGTTGTGGAGAGGAAAAGAAACTAATGTTTTACACACACACACACCCATACATACAGACTCATACAAACAAAAGCAAGTCTTTGTCGGCTTAAACAAATCATCGGTCTGCTGGTTCCAAGCGAAAAAAGTGCCACGCTCCTGAGTTGGGCAGACTACGGCCGGTCGGGGGGGCTGGCGGCCGCGGCCTCGTCGTTGCTGCTGTCCACCTCCTGCTCCGTGGGGCTGTCCTCCTCCAGCTGCTGGCTGGTGTAGTTGCTGATCTCCAGGAAGCCGCTGGGCTCCACCACCACGTTGGACTGGCTGGAGTCCGGCAGGATGGAGAACTGGGGGATCACCTGCGTGGATCACATTAGGATGTCAGTCCAGTTTCCCGTACACGTGTGTGTAAACAGGTGAGCTGGTGCTATGAGCTCGCAATTAAAAACATCACAATGGAAAATAATTCAGTGTCACGCATCATTGGCGTTTTCTGAACCGGTAAAGGCCGAATTTACCACTTCCTCCTTTTCATTTGAAACAAATAAGCTCTTTCCTATGTACGCTACTATTTTTGGACTCAGCTTTTATTGTATAGTTAATTCCACCATATGTGCAGGACGTGGAGCTGAAATGATATTCATCTCCGGTGAGATAACCAGGTAGTGAGGAGGCAGAGCTGCTTTCATCTTCAACTTCTCCAGGCTACACGTCCAAGTATCCCATCAGAGTTTGCTCATTCCATGTTGTAGAGCAGAGCAGGAGGCTGCGCACATGGTGCAACGCTAGTACTACTCCAACTAAAAATGTTCTTGTGTTTACTGCCTGGTTTGTTGAGAATTTGCCTGTGAAATTAGAAACTGACACGGCCTCTGTGAGCTACCAGAGAGGAAAAAAAAATGAACAAAGTTTCAGAGCATCTCGGGATTGAATCTACAAGTCTGTGGAACTCTGCTGAAGGGGCTAAAGACCAAAGATAGTGCTACATTTCACAATGAGAGTTGTCCAACATTTACAAAAAAGCTTTCCATTTGGAAACGTAATCATCTTCTGCTCTCAGTGCGGCACGTTTAATCTGCTGACAATCATCCCACTCACTGTTATTAGCAAAGACTGATTCATATGGCCTTTCAGCACAGGACTGACAGGCTCAGGCTTTGGGATTTATCACCCCAATCACGTTGTAACAAGAAACTTACCTCGATGACTTCCAGGTCGTCTTTGCTCCTCTGCGCTGCGAGGCCCTGCATGCGGCCCAACTGCTGGGGCTTTGTGTGACGCGTGCCGGCCTCCGAGCTGCTGACCAACTGGCCCGAGTCCAGCGTGCCCGACGCGGTCTGGACCGCCAGGGCTTTTCCCAGAGGGCCGCAGTCGCTGGAGGAATCGACCACCATGGGCTCCGTGCTGGGATCGATCTCCGCCTCCATCATGGAGATCTTCAGGATGTCCGAAACGGAGGGCTCGTCCCCCGAGGGGCCAGAGCTGGACTCTGGGATCAGTTTGGCAGCTGCCTCCCCGCTGCTGAAGACCGGCGACGGGTGCTGCGAACTGCCAAAGGTAATCTTGGTGACCGTGGCACTCTGCGTGATGATTGGCTGCTGTAGTCAAGATATTTCAAAGGAAAAAAAAACACACATCACATGCTCATGTCTGTCAAAGCCATGTTTTAGTGACATTCTCCTGTGTAGTTCGAGGCCTCAAAGAGCAGCTGCTGCTGCAGCCGTCATCGTACAATTACTGCGTGACACTCGTCAGAAGCTCAACGCGAGTGACCATTTTTGAGGCGCAGAATCTGGGACTATCAGCCTGAATCGGTTCCAGGTGGGCAGCACTCACCTGGCTGGATGCGGCCTTCTCAGTGCCGACAGGGTGGTGCGCCTGCAGTGGAGGAGGTTGGGACATGGGCGCGTGCAGGGGCCTGTGGTGAGAAGTGGGGGCGTGCTGCAGCTTTGGGAGCTGTGGTGTCACCAAGGGCTTGGCGGGCGCGCAGGGCCATGCCATCTTTGCGGCGGCCTGGGGCGGTGCAGCCAGGGCTCTGTCCTTGGGGCTCTGGGTTAAGGCCTGGGGTTTGGGCTGAGTCTGCTCCCGTAGTTTAGGGATTTTCTTCATCAGGGGAGCGGCCGAGGAGGAGGAGGAAGAAGACGGGCTAATCTGAGGTTTGCTCTGCAGCTGTGGCGGCGGCGGCGGCTGGGTGGGAGCAGAGCCGTGCCGCTTCTGCTCGGCCTCTGCCTGGCTGGAGGGGGGCGGCTGAGCTGCGGCAGAGTGAGCGCTCGCTTTGATGGGATCCCACGCCGGTTGGCTGGAGCGGTAGAACAAGCCTGTCTGAGGGTCCAAGGTGTCGCCCTCCAGCTCGCCCACCTCTAACACGGCCTCGGTTTTACCTTTACTGTCCGAGGGCTAAAACCAAACAAAGAAGAGCGCTGAAGGATGTTGGCACATAAAAGGGGCACTATACTCATCCCCAGAGCGCTGTGAGGGGCTCTGCAGGGGCAGCAGCACAATTATGCACAGAAACAAGACAATCTGATGGCATTCAAGTGAAATGCAAGAGACATTAAGCACATTCTTTTAGCTCTTTATGTAGACACTCACAAAAACCACTTTGTGCACAATGTCATTGCAACAGAAATCTCACCAGGTTGGACCTATTTATATTCACGGATCACAAGTATTAACTTTGTTCAATCCTATTTGCCGATAGGGTCATATGGCTTATGATAGGCTTCTGAGTGATTGAATGAATATAAATGCTGTCCAAATCTTCCTCTGACACAGGTTCCCCTATCACTGTTAAATGCAGTTGCCTTGGCATTTCATCCCGTCACCCGAGCCAAATGAATGGCAGAAATCTCTGCAATGTGGGAAAAATGCTCAAATATTCTGTCCGATTGTGGGAAATATGCAAGACGAGCTGAAGGAAAGATTATACACCGACGTTATCGCACTCCGGCTAGATTAAAGTGTTGAAGGAACTGTGTGTTTGAAGCGTGGCTGCTGTGGCTCAGTAATTCCTTAACTCCTCTGCCGTATCCGTTAGGAGACAAATATCAAATGTTCTAGGGGGAACATTTTCTGCTTTCAATGTTGGGTAAATCACGGAGAAAGACTAAGCCTGGGAACTGGTTCATTTCACGGCTAAGCCAGCATCTGGACACTCAACCATGTTCGGTTGGTTAAAGGGCAAAGCAGAAATAGAAGGGACTTTTCCCCCTGGAACGGTTTTGTCCTCGCATAAAGAGCGATAAGCTATCGAGTTTCCCACCTGCACAGGTGATAGCAAGTTTTCTTTTCAGTTTCACTTCAGCTCTGTTCTTCTCTCCATTTACATTTTGTCATGCTTAAGCAACATGGCAATGGTGTAACGTGCCAAAGCAGCACGGCAACGTGCACGGAAACTTAAATCCACCAGAGCTCTGGCTGTAGTGTTCAGTCTCACACACAGCACCATCGCATGAGTGCCATGGCTCTCATCTGGCTTCTGGTTTAAGTGATCAGCGTCTAAATGATCCAACGCTGTTGCTTTAACGGGATTGATAAAAAAAACATTCTTTCACGCATTTCAAATTTGAAAAGGGCTCACGGCACCAAGCGGTGACAACTATGGAAAAGAGTCAAAAACATTGCACATCTAGCAGCAAATCAGACTTTTCTCAGAACGCTTTCATCTGAAACTGCAGTGCTTTCAAGCGGAGAATTAATTCCTGTGAAAGCAGACTGAAGCGTACTACTACCGACGAACTCGCACACCTCCGATGCCCCCGTTGTCAAAGCAGTCTCAGAGACAGGCGTCATTGGAAATGAATAAATATTTGAACCGTTTATTTAGCTCAATTTGTTCATTCATTTGGAAAGTCTTCTTTGGTGAGACGACCGTTTACCGTCTCAGCACCACATTCAGAGGTATTTATCCATGAGAGAAAAAAAGCTCGGCCTCGTATTTCCTCAGTAAACAGTGCCCACTTAGTTAGTTATAAACCTGGACCTGCCAACCACTTCGCTTTCCCTGTAAACAAGAGAGCATTTCCTGCTCTGAGGAACCCTCACCGTGTGCCACGCCGCAGAGGAGACGGCCACTGGTTTGGTTACCACGGTAACTTGGCTGCTGTTGTTAAAAGGCTTCCCCGGATGCCGATTGGAGGGCGTGGCCACGTTATTTTCCTCCGAGGAAACCCCCACTCTGCTGGCTTTACCTGCAGTGGAATCGCAGTATTAATACGCAGGACAGGATTCACATACTCACACAGGGGAGTCGGACAAAAGGGAACCATGTGCCAGATTGGAGATTTTAGTTTGTTGATTTGTTTCTTTGTTCCAGAGAAACTGTTGGCTGGCCAACTGAAAAGGGAAGTGGACAGTGGATATTGTGCCTGGGTGTGTGCCGCGGACAGACTGCAGGTGTACCTGGGGACGCGTGCTCAGTGCTGGGCTCCGCCTCTGAGGTGGAGGGTCTGGGGGACTCGGGGCTGGGCTTCTTCTCCTGGGCCCGTTGGATGGGCACAGCCATCTGGCTGAGGTCGATGGTGTGCTGCCTGAGTTTGGACTCTGCCTTCTCTTTCGCTGATGGGAGGAAAAAAAAACATGTATTAATCCTGGCGTGGATCTTTTGAACAGTTCGTAGAAAGAACTTGATAGTTATGACCACTGTTGATGTGCCGATGAAAGGTTTATTCATATTCCAACCATCAACATCAAACAGATGTTTTAATCTTTAAATATGACGAGATTCGCCTAAAACATGTCAAATGAATCCTCTCTCACACGAGCCTGCTTTAAATAAAAGGCTGGTCTCCTGCGCTTAAGAACAAATATTTGAGAAATCACAATATTTTTAGTATAAACATCTGGATATCACGTGTTTTTAAGGCAGAGGACAACAACGCTGGGCATCAGCTCTGGGAATAAGTAGATCTGATAAACAGCCGTGGTTTCATGAGCTAAATAGTAATGACCTCTTTTAGGGGATTTTCAGTCAGGAGTAGATAACATCACTGACAGTTTTTTTTAACGCATGACGCCATTTAAGTGGAAGACTCGTTTCCACCTTCAAATCGTACAGGAAAATCTTCCCCGTCGAGGACTCCCCCAGCCTGCTCCTCAGGTTTGCTGTCCGGTGAGCTCATTGTGGAGCAAGGGCCCTCGAGCGGAAAACATTATTTACCGTGAGCCGTCGGCTCTGTGAGCCACAGCAGTTCATGAAAGGACATAAACGTACGTTTGGGGGAGAGTTTCCAAAGAAACTTGGAATCTGGTGGCAAAGTAAAGGGGATGTGGAGTCCACGCATTTCAGCACCTGAGATGCTTTTTCCAGCTGTTCTTTAGGTGAAATCCTTTGTGCGTATTGTCAACACTGCTGTCCTCAGCATGTATACAGGTGGTTATGACCCCCCCTCCTCCTTTTTTTTTTTCTCCCCCAGTGACATAAAAGCTCACCTGTTGTCTGCTGGAGCTCAAAGAGGGCTTTTATGGTGGAAGTGGCAGACTGGGATTCCCCCCCAGTCCCCTCCTGGTAGATAATAGTAGGGCTGGACTCCACGGCTACTTCCTGTTCAGCCCAATCGCGCTCTCTGGAGGACACCGTCTGCACCGCAGGCTGCGGCTCTGGGGAGAAAAGAGAAACTAGGAATTTTACAGCCTCCGTGTCAGGATGGGGCAGGGTTGGGAAATGAAGCCTTCACTTCAGGCGCGAGTTCAGGATTGAACTAACTCACTAACTGCAGACCAACGAGGGAAAATGATTCCACGCGTTTAGCTGGAACCATTCTTGCAAGTTTGTTTCCAAGACCATAATAAATCATCCTGAAAGGAGATTTTTCATACAAAAACAAAAACACAAGCAGCAATGACTGATTTGTCTGACCTCGTCCTGCATCGCCTTTAAACCACAGAAGAAGTAAACGGCGGCGTACCTTGACTGCCGCTGTGGGAGGTGTCGCCGGTTAAGCTGCTGGCCTCTGGAAGGCTGGCGGCCTCGTCCTTGGCGGACCCGTCCTGGCCCGAGGTTTGACCCTGACTGATCTCTGCAGAGCGGGTCACCTGCTGCAGCGTCTCGGTCACCAGCTGCCTCGTCTGTTCGCTCACCACCGCGGCCTGGAAGACCGGCTTAGGCTTGATGAGAACCTGGAGGTGAAACCAAAGGAGCATTCAGTGTCTTTCTTTTTGCAGGTGCTCCTTCACTAACACCAGGCGTCATGTTCCAAATGTGACTTCTGGAGTGACAATAGGGTTCATTTTGTAGTGCAGAGATACTCACTGCGCGGCTCCTCCAGCTCTAATTGGCGGCTCGCACTCGCATAGTAGCTTATAACAATATGGTAACAATAACAATACATTTTTTCAAATTACACACAGCGAATACTGCAGAGTGTTAAGTATTTTTTATTAAGTTTGCGTTTTTGTAGTATTAAGTATTTTTATTAAGTATTAATTAAGGCTTAATGAAAAACAATAGTGAGCATCAGTGTTGTAGTGTTGTTGATCCACACTGATGAGTGTCACGCTTTGTGCATGTCAACTAGTCTGAAAAAATAAAAATGAAAAAAACTCTGTGGAAAACAGTTAAGAGCCTACAAACAAAAGGAGGTAAATTGGTGCCGTTTTCGTCATCGGAAAAATAGTTTTTTTCTTTTTTTTTATGGTTACAAGTCAGACCGACTTAAAAATATCAGGTGATTTCTCACAGTTTACCCAGATTTACTTTAGATTAATCTGAAACTGCAAAGTGGATCATGTGTGGGCGTCCCATACAGTATTCACTGTACATATATAGACAGCGAGCTGACTCACTGACCTCAGTTTCCCCTTGATGAGAGAAAACTGAAACTGAATTCAGATTATATTTAGACAGGAGTGACGAGTTCGAAATTGAAACAATGACATCTGCAACTACTAGAGGTGTTTGTTTTCATTCAGTCCTCAACGTTTTAGGTCAAAGTGCTAACATGGCCACAAAAAAAAACAAAAACATGGCAAAAAACTTACACAATGGGATTTACCCAGTCAAGATATATACAGCTCGGTCTGTAGGCGAACTATCCCTTTAATTAAACCGATGAAGCGCTGCTGTGGGTGGAAACGGATCTCACCTGGGTCTTGCCCTGCTGGCCGTAAACGATCTTGGTTGGGATGATCTTGGTGGCGGTGGACTGGGATCCGCAGCTCATGCCTTTGGGCTGGGTGACGATCATCTTGGTAATCGGCCTGGAGGCAGTGATGATGGCTGGTTTGGTCCCCTGAACTGCATGCAGGCTCTTGTCACCCTGCAGCACACACGCATGCATGTTTTAATTTTTTAACCAAAGAGTCTGTCAGCTCAGTTTCAATAGGAATTACGATTTATTTAAAAGAAAATAATATGTTGCCACAAAGGCCAGCGGAAAACTGCAGCAACGTTGAATAAAAAACAAAAAGTAACCTTAATTCAGACAAAAATTCATCAAACGATATTTAATAAGTCACCTCAGTCATTTCCAGTCATTATGTAAACAGCTTGAGGCCTTAGCACCAGTGATCGCATCAAACAAGGCGCATACTCTAAAGTGTCTGAAGGACATACTGATACCTGCTAAAATATTCAGATGGAACCAAAAGCAAGATAGCTTAGCTTAGTATACAGCTAGGAGACAGAAAAAAAAAACAGCACGCCCGTCTCTGTCCAAAAGATCTAAAATGTACCCATCTATAGAACGTTAAGTTGATGTTACGCCATGCTGAAACCGGTTTGTTTCCGCACCACATTGTTAGGATCCTGTTTGCAGTTTTTATGCACACACTTTAGGACTAGCGTCTAAAACGATGTTTCCATCTATTCATCTATTTTGACACAAAAAAAAAGCTAAACAATCTTGTAACTTCTCTTACTTGCAGTTGGAAGATTTAAAATAAATCCGATGAAACCCACCATCAATAACAGAATAAAATTAACTCACATCAGATTGTTTTGATTTGATAAAAAGCCCGAAGAACGGATCAGATTTCGTCACAACACCGGTTTGTAATTAACAGATTAGCAAAATTTCCCCAAAATGAATACAATTAAAGCTACTGTCTACTTCCAACTCTGATAAAGTCACTTATGAGAGCATGGTGACCCATGTTTTACATTTTATATGCAGAAAACAAGCAGGATAAGAGTTGTAATCAGTGAGCTTTGGAGGAGCTGTTGGGCTGATCCTTGAGCCGGGCTACTCGTCTCGCTCTTTCATACGAAAGGTAAGTTATTACAGAGGCATATAACTCTCCTTTTTTAAACTGACCCCAGCGTTTAAAAGCGTGGTGACCACATTCTTGCCCGGCAGTCCTTGGATGGTCGCTCCTTTGCCTGTGGTTTTCTGCACCACGATGACGTTCGGCTTGGACGTCATGGGGATGGTGGTGATTTTAGTCGTCGTGCCTGAGGAAGAAGGAAAGCTTTCCCAGTGAAAGAGTGACTGCTCAATATGGATCCAATCACAGTGCAAAATATGACCCAAGATTCCCACAATGGACAGAAAAGGGAATAACTGCTTGGTGTATGTTAGGAAACAAAGGGGAGCTGATGAGTTTCGAAAGACTCAGAGAAAGGTACAATTTGGATGCGAGTGAACTCTTTAGATATTATCAAGTGAGGGACTACTATAAGAAGGAGATCAAGTCAGATTCCTCCAGGGAAGTGAATGATGTCATCCGAATTATAGTGAAAGCATATCAGGAAAGCAACATAAGAATAATTTCATCATTATATCAAGGGTTGAACAATAACAACAAGCATTCAACTACATATTTTAAGTTGAAATGGGAGGAAGACCTTAGTTTAGAAATTTCAGATGAGGAATGGCATGAAATGTGGAAGGAAATCTGGAGAGAGTTCGCATGGAAGAGCCTAATCCGCTTTTTTATTACACCGAAAATGAAAAGTAGGCAACTGAATAGTCGTCAGAAGTGTTGGCGGGGATGTGGATCTTTTGATGTGAACCATTCTCATGTTTTCTGGAATTGTCAAAAAATAACTGTGTTTTGGGAAATGGTATGTACGGAGCTAAAGAAAATATTAGGATATGGAGTGTCAAAGACCTGTTCAGTGCTTTATCCATGTAAATTTTCAGAAGAGACTGTTGCAGGGTGCTCGCTCTTTTTCCAAATTAAAATTCCAGACTTTTTTTAAATCTGATACTCCCCCCCATCAAGACCTTAACTATATGTACTTGTAACTTGTGTGCCTACTGCCTACTTCAGATTGTACCAACTGTGTTTATTAGAAATGTTCATTTTTATAGGCTAGTATTCAATGAACAAATGCATTCTTCACAGTAAATGATGCTTTTACTGATGAAAACGTTTCAAAACATGAAAATCAAAAGTACATGAATTTCACATCAAACAAGTGTCACAAAAACTATCTATAAACAATGAATGGATGGATGGATGTGTGTAGAATTCAGTCTCTTCACTCACATCTCATCCCATTAGGCTAATACAGTACGTGACCAGTTAGTAAAATTATAGTTTTATAGCCCACCTTCCTATTTCTCATTTCACAATGCCTTTGAGCATACTGTAACATTCTACCATACATTTATTTTCCATACTTTATTAAGACTTTCACACAAAATTCAAGACTTTTCAAGGTCTGGAAAACAGTGCTTCAAAATTCCATACTTATTAAGACTTTCAAGACTTGCGCAAGCACCCTGTGTTGCCACAGGTGACAGCTACTTGATCAAAATATTGTTGGTGGCAGGCAAAAAAGCCATCACTGGGGAAAAGAAACACCACCAACAAAAGATCAGTGGCTCTCAATTATGGAAGAAATCTTTCTAATTGAAAAACTGACACACATATTGAGGCTTCAGGAAGCTCAACTGGACAAGAAATGGCAGAAACGGACACTATACGCTATAAGGCTCAAGATGATATTGGACAGTAATTGATGAAAAGACTAATCCGCAAGATGGTAATAATTTGATGTATTCCAAGGCAGCTTTTTGTTTAAGTTGATTGTGTTTGTATTTGCTTTTGTTGATTTGTCAATAAAAATTTGAAAAGTGACAAAAAAAGAAAGAAAGCGCACAACTGACTCACCAGAAACAATGTTGCTGCTAATGATCTTCCCGCCCAGAGTGGCCAGAGATTTGGGCACCACCGTGATGATGCTGCCGCTGGTGGTTTTGACGTAGGTGGTACCGCCGCTGGAGGCTGATATTCTGGCACCGATGTTGGGACTAACTGTGGGCCTCGTGTACGTGGCCTGGGTAGCTGCACGCACAAATGCTGCGTTAGTAGATAATAAACAGATGTTTGGATTAAACCTTGGAATGTGTCCATGACTTTTGAATGAATGAATTTTCTCAAATCTCCACTTGTAAAATTAGAGCATTCTCTAGGTAACACAGTAACATCTTTTAACATGATATCAATTTTAACAACACTTTCAATGTGAAATAATGCACACATTTTACTAAATAACATCTTGCTAGCAAACGATCTTGCTAGCAAACAATCTTGCTAGCAGACGATCTTGCTAGCAGACGATCTTGCTAGCAAACAATCTTGCTAGCAGACAGTCTTGCTAGCAAACAGTCTTGCTAGCAAACAGTCTTGCTAGCAAACGATCTTGCTAGCAGACGATCTTGCTAGCAGACGATCTTGCTAGCAGACGATCTTGCTAGCAAACAATCTTGCTAGCAGACGATCTTGCTAGCAAACAATCTTGCTAGCAGACGATCTTGCTAGCAAACAATCTTGTTAGCAGACGATCTTGCTAGCAAACGATCTTGCTAGCACACGATCTTGCTAGCAAACAATCTTGCTAGCAGACGATCTTGCTAGCAAACATTCTTGCTAGCAAACATTCTTGCTAGCAAACATTCTTGCTAGCAAACAATCTTGCTAGCAAACGATTTTTTTTTTTTTTTTTTTGCTTTACATATACAAAAATAGTGTTTTTTTTTAATACGCTAGCCGACCATCTTGCTAGCCATTTGCTTCACATATCATTGATATCACTCACCCGAGTTTCCACAGTAAGCTACCATTATCCAGCCCCGTCAATGTCAGCGATATACACCATGCAGCACTCCCTCTCGCACACTTTATCCTCGATTCTTTTTTCCTTTAGAATTTCCTCTGTGCTTTGCATCTCACCGCTCACATGGCTGGGCTCTCTCCTTATGCTCGGGTTTTTTCCTTCCTGTGCTTGTCCCTCACACATGCACACAAGCGGAGGCTAGGGCCTGCAGTCTCTACAAGTGCCGCCAAGGATCTAAACTTCACTCGCGCAGCATTAATCTATTGGTGAGCCGTAGCTCCACTTTCAGTGTGCGCGTCACACCTTCACCCACAGCTCAGCACCCACTTCAGTCTGATGCCAAATCGCGTGCTGATAAATTTCAACTTTTTTAGCTTTTCAAACAACTTACTATAACTTTCATACAGTTTAACTGACAGAAACAAACGATACCTTAAAATGTAGGAAAACGTGTCCTCTTTCACACAAAGTCACACTCATTGAGCTCTGCCGCACATATTTCTTACAAATTGCCTCTGAGCCCAGAGGTCGCCTCTCCATTTCCATTATAAAGGCCTAAAGTCATCAAATTCAGGTGAAAAATGATTTTAAAACTGCCATAAGAAACGAGCCGCACATAGTAGCCGAATGGAAAGGACACCGCTGGCTTCTGCCGTCTCTTGGGGCGCTTACGGTCCAAGAATTATTCGGATTCGACTTTTACTTTCTGAGCAGCGACCCGTTTGTCGGAGACAGTCGAGCGCAGTCAAAGTTATAGTGCAGTTTTAAGAAGCCAAAGTGAGCGCACCTGTCAGAGACACAGGCGAGCCGCACGCGCTCCTGTTACCGGGGCAACGCCTCGTTAGCCGGCTGTCACATCAGCAGTGACGTCAGCAGTGGCATCTGCATCTGCTGAGAGACACGATGGGTCAGACTTTGCTGCCGGGACAGGGGTTACACTTTATTTTCAACAATGGCCGATTCAAAAAAACTCATTCAGCCTCGTCCTATTTAGCTTCACTTCACTGTCAGAAATAAAGGTACACAGTGGTACAAATATGGCTCATCAAGGTACACAAATGGACCTTGATGAGCCATATGTGCTCAAGGAATTCTTTGTCTGCCATTAAATCATTTACAATGCTGATTCTCCTCGTAATGGGAGACATTTTTCCTTGCCTTGCGCATAGGCGTCACTTCGTCCTCCGTATTCTCAACAGGCGTCTCGGTCTGAGACTCATTTGAATCGGCCATTGTTCAAAATAAAGTTCCAAAAAGTCACAAAAATAATACTTTTCTTTCTTTCAGATATTTCAATGTCCAATCAACTTCAAAACAGCTCCCTTTC
>NW_027457515.1:0-12500 GCF_027942865.1 Odontesthes bonariensis
GTTAGGGTTAGGGTTAGGGTTAGGGTTAGGGTTAGGGTTAGGGGTTAGGGTTAGGGTTAGGGTTAGGGTTAGGGGGTTAGGGTTAGGGTTAGGGTTAGGGGTTAGGGTTAGGGGTTAGGGTTAGGGTTAGGGTTAGGGTTAGGGTTAGGGTTAGGGTTAGGGTTAGGGTTAGGGTTAGGGTTAGGGTTAGGGTTAGGGTTAGGGTTAGGGTTAGGGTTAGGGTTAGGGTTAGGGTTAGGGGTTAGGGTTAGGGTTAGGGTTAGGGTTTAGGGTTAGGGTTAGGGTTAGGGTTAGGGTTAGGGTAAGGGTTAGGGTTAGGGGTTAGGGTTAGGGTTAGGGTTAGGGTTAGGGTTAGGGTTAGGGTTAGGGTTAGGGTTAGGGTTAGGGTTAGGGTTAGGGTTAGGGTTAGGGTTAGGGTAGGGGGTTAGGGTTAGGGTTAGGGTTAGGGTTAGGGTTAGGGTTAGGGTTAGGGTTAGGGTTAGGGTTAGGGTTAGGGTTAGGGTTAGGGGTTAGGGTTAGGGTTAGGGTTAGGGTTAGGGTTAGGGTAGGGTTAGGGTTAGGGTTAGGGTTAGGGTAAGGGTTAGGGTTAGGGTTAGGGTTAGGGTTAGGGTTAGGGTTAGGGTTAGGGTTAGGGTTAGGGTTAGGGTTAGGGTTAGGGTTAGGGTTAGGGTTAGGGTAAGGGTAGGGTTAGGATAAGGGGCAAAAACCCCTTATGCCGAACCCCGGCATAAGCTTAAGAGGCAATAAGTCCTGATAGGAAGGTGGCATAGACAAGATACACACATCCTCGGATTCAGCAGGACAGGGGCTATCCACTGACCTTTGAACCATGGGGGGTGGAGCCACGGGGGCGGAGCTACGACCGGAAACAACTTTGTTTTGCTTATATCTCAGGAACGGAAGGTCGTAGAGACACGGGGACAAGTCGAGCGTGTTCACAAGGGTCGTATTATGTCTGACGGAAGTCATCTCCGAGTCTCTATGACCTTTCGTTCCGGAGATAATCGGCAAAAACCGTTTCCGTATTGAAATGAATGGAACGCGATTTTCTCAAAAATTGACTAAGTCCCACAGCCAAAAAGGACTCTATGGAATGTTGTTAGGAGCACGTTTCAGGCCATTTGGAGTCATTTGGTACCTATTTTGGAGACATGATTTTTGACAAAATACTAGGTCAATTTTCCAAAATTTTTATCAAGTCCCACAGGGTTAGGGTTAGGGTAGGGTAGGGTTAGGGGTTAGGGGTTAGGGTTGGGGTTGGGGTTGGGGTTAGGCTAGGGTTAGGGTAAGGGTTAGGGTTAGGGTTAGGGTTAGGGTTAGGGTAAGGGTTAGGGTTAGGGTAAGGGTAGGGTTAGGGATATAGGATGAAAACCAGAAAATGGATTTGCTCACTCGAAATAACTCAAAAAGTATAAGTGGTAGGGAGACCAAACTTGGCACAGAGAGACTGTGGGAGGGGACCTACATGCCCACCGAGTTTGGTGGGTGTGGCTTATTCCTATGACGTAGCTGTCATTGACTCCCATTCTATGAAAAATTTGCTCACTCGAAATAACTCAAAAAGTACAAGTGCTCATTGGACCAA
The DNA here is from genome assembly GCF_027942865.1 of Odontesthes bonariensis. NCBI lineage: Eukaryota > Metazoa > Chordata > Actinopteri > Atheriniformes > Atherinopsidae > Odontesthes > Odontesthes bonariensis. The sequence continues at coordinate 1,586 of NW_027457515.1, forward strand.
ACTTGGTGTGTATAGTCCCCAGGGGGCCCCCCAGGTGTCCCCCAAGTTTGGTGGTCCTAGGCCCCTCCCTTCCTATGGCTGCCGTAGACTCCCATTCATTTTCGGCCCAAGTGCAGGTCAGGCTGGGAAGGTCGTATCGAGCTGGGAGTTGGTTCCTCGTGCTCAGCAGGTCCCCCCGAGTCTGTAGACACCTCACTTGCCCATGTCCAGGGACCTTCGGAAATTGAGCATTTCATGAATGGGAGGTGATCTTTTACCAAGTCCCACAGCCAAAAAGGACCCTGGGGAAAGTTGTTAGGAGCACGTTTCAGGCCATTTGGAGTCAATTGGTACCTATTTTGGACACATGATTTTTGACAAAATACTTGGTAAATTTTCCAAATTTTTTACCAAGTCCCACAGTCAAAAACCCTAGTTGCAGGTAAGTATTACGTACACAAGCACTCCCCTATGCCCGGTTAGGGTTAGGCATTGTTAGGGTTAGGGTTAGGGTAAGGATATAGGATGAAAACCAGAAAATGGATTTGCTCACTCGAAATAACTCAAAAAGTATAAGTGGTAGGGAGACCAAACTTGGCACAGAGAGACTGTGGGAGGGGACCTACATGCCCACCGAGTTTGGTGGGTGTGGCTTATTCCTATGACGTAGCTGTCAGGGTTAGGGTTAGGGTTAGGGTTAGGGTTAGGGTAAGGGTTAGGGTTAGGGTTAGGGTTAGGGTTAGGGTAAGGGTTAGGGTTAGGGTTAGGGTTAGGGTTAGGATAAGGGGCTAAAACCCCGGATGCCGAACCCCGGCATAAGCTTAAGAGGCAATAAGTCCTGATAGGAAGGTGGCATAGACAAGATACACACATCCTCGGATTCAGCAGGACAAGGGCTATCCACTGATCTTCGAACCATTGGGGGTGGAGCCACGGGGGCGGAGCTACGACCGGAAACAACTTTGTTTTCCTTATATCTCAGGAACGGAAGGTCGTAGAGACACGGGGACAAGTCAGGCGTGTTCACAAGGGTCGAATTATGTCTGACGGAAGTGACTTCCGAGTCTCTAGGAGCTTTCGTTCCAAAGTTATTCAACAAAAACCGTTTCACCATTGAAATGAGTGGAACGCGATTTTCTCGAAAAGTTCTTAAGTCCCACAGCCAAAAAGGACCCTGGGGAAAGTTGTTAGGAGCACGTTTCAGGCCATTTGGAGTCATTTGGTACCTATTTTGGAGACATGATTTTTGACAAAATACTTGGTAAATTTTCCTAATTTTTTACCAAGTCCCAGTGTCAAAAACCCTAGTTGCAGGTAAGTATTACGTACACAAGCACTCCCCTATTCCCGGTTAGGGTTAGGCATGGTTAGGGTTAGGGTTAGGAGGGTTAGGGTTAGGGTTAGGGTTAGGGTTAGGATATAGGATGAAAACCAGAAAATGGATTTGCTCACTCGAAATAACTCAAAAAGTATAAGTGGTAGGGAGACCAAACTTGGCACAGAGAGACTGTGGGAGGGTACCTACATGCCCACCGAGTTTGGTGGGTGTGGCTTATTCCTATGACGTAGCTGTCATTGACTCCCATTATAAGAAAAATTTGCTCACTCGCAATAACTCAAAAAGTACAAGTGCTCATGAGACCAAACTTGGTGTGTACAGTCCCCAGGGGGCCCCCCAGGTGTCCACCAAGTTTGGTGGTCCTAGGCCCCTCCCTTCCTATGGCTGCCATAGACTCCCATTCATTTTCGGCCCAAGTGCAGGTCAGGCTGGGAAGGTGGTATCGAGCTGGGAGTTGGTTCCTCGTGCTCAGCAGGTCCCCCCGAGTCTGTAGACACCTCACTTGCCCATGTTCATTGACCTTCGGAAATTGAGCATTTCATGAATGGGGGGTGATTTTTTACCAAGTCCCACAGACAAAAAGGACCCTGGGGAAAGTTGTTAGGAGCACGTTTCAGGCCATTTGGAGTCATTTGGTACCTATTTTGGAGACAGGGTAAGGGTTAGGGTAGGGTTAGGGTTAGGGTAAGGGGACAAAAGGGTTAGGGTTAGGGTTAGGTTAGGGTTAGAGGGTTAGGGTTAGGGTTAGGGGGGTGGGGGGTTGGGGTTAGGGTGAGGGTTAGGGGCAGGGTTAGGGTAGGGTTAGGGTAAGGGGACAAAACCCCGAATGGTACCCCCCTACCATTTGAGAACCATCCTTCAGATGGCCATAAGTCCTGATAGGAAGGTAGCACAGACTAGATACACATATCCCCGGATTCTGCAAGACCAGGGCTATCCACTGATACTCGAACCTTTGGGGGCGGAGCCACGGGGGCGGAGCTACGACCGGAAACAACTTTGTTTTGCTTATATCTCAGGAACGGAAGGTCGTAGAGACACGGGGACAAGTCGAGCGTGTTCACAAGGGTCGTATTATGTCTGACGGAAGTCATCTCCGAGTCTCTACGACCTTCCGTTCCGAAGATAATCGGCAAAAACCGTTTCCGCATTGAAATGAATGGAACGCGATTTTCTCAAAAATTGACTAAGTCCCACAGCCAAAAAGGACCCTGGGGAAAGTTGTTAGGAGCACGTTTCAGGCCATTTGGAGTCATTTGGTACCTATTAGGGTTAGGGGTTAGGGTTAGGGTTAGGGTTAGGGTTAGGATAAGGGGCTAAAACCCCGGATGCCGAACCCCGGCATAAGCTTAAGAGGCAATAAGTCCTGATAGGAAGGTGGCATAGATAAGATACACACATCCTCGGATTCAGCAGGACAAGGGCTATCCACTGACACAATAACCATTGGGGGCGGAGTCAAGGGGGTGGAGCTACGCCCGGAAACAACTTTGTTTTCCTTATATATCCGGAACGGAAGGTCGTAGAGACATGGGGACAAGTCAGGCGTGTTCACAAGCGTCGAATTATGTCTGACGGAAGTCATCTCCAAGTCTCTACGACCTTTCGTTCCCGAGATAATCGGCAAAAACCGTTTCGCCATTGAAATGAGTGGAACTCGATTTTCTCGAAAAGTTCCTAAGTCCCACAGCCAAAAAGGACCCTGGGGAAAGTTGTTAGGAGCACGTTTCAGGCCATTTGGAGTCAATTGGTACCTATTTTGGACGCATGATTTTTGACAAAATACTTGGTAAATTTCCCAAATTTTTTACCAAGTCCCACAGTGAAAAACCCTAGTTCCAGGTAAGTATTACGTACACAAGCACTTCCCTATGTCCGGTTAGGGTTAGGCATTGGGTTAGGGTAAGGGTAAGGGTAAGGGTAAGGGTTAGGGTTAGGGTTAGGGTAGGGTTAGGGTTAGGGTTAGGGTTAGGGTTAGGGTAGGGTTAGGGTTAGGGTTAGGATAAGGGGCTAAAACCCCGGATGCCGGGTTAGGGGTTAGGGTTAGGGTTAGGGTTAGGGTTAGGGTTAGGGTTAGGGTTAGGGTTAGAGGGGTTAGGGTTAGGGTTAGGGTTAGGGTTAGGGTTAGGGTTAGGGTTAGAGGGGTTAGGGTTAGAGGGGTTAGGGTTAGGGTTAGGGTTAGGGTTAGGATAAGGGGCTAAAACCCCGGATGCCGAACCCCGGCATAAGCTTAAGAGGCAATAAGTCCTGATAGGAAGGTGGCATAGATAAGATACACACATCCTCGGATTCAGCAGGACAAGGGCTATCCACTGACACAATAACCATTGGGGGCGGAGTCAAGGGGGTGGAGCTACGCCCGGAAACAACTTTGTTTTCCTTATATATCCGGAACGGAAGGTCGTAGAGACATGGGGACAAGTCAGGCGTGTTCACAAGCGTCGAATTATGTCTGACGGAAGTCATCTCCAAGTCTCTACGACCTTTCGTTCCCGAGATAATCGGCAAAAACCGTTTCGCCATTGAAATGAGTGGAACTCGATTTTCTCGAAAAGTTCCTAAGTCCCACAGCCAAAAAGGACCCTGGGGAAAGTTGTTAGGAGCACGTTTCAGGCCATTTGGAGTCAATTGGTACCTATTTTGGACGCATGATTTTTGACAAAATACTTGGTAAATTTCCCAAATTTTTTACCAAGTCCCACAGTGAAAAACCCTAGTTCCAGGTAAGTATTACGTACACAAGCACTTCCCTATGTCCGGTTAGGGTTAGGCATTGGGTTAGGGTAAGGGTAAGGGTAAGGGTAAGGGTTAGGGTTAGGGTTAGGGTAGGGTTAGGGTTAGGGTTAGGGTTAGGGTTAGGGTAGGGTTAGGGTTAGGGTTAGGATAAGGGGCTAAAACCCCGGATGCCGGGTTAGGGGTTAGGGTTAGGGTTAGGGTTAGGGTTAGGGTTAGGGTTAGGGTTAGGGTTAGGGTTAGAGGGGTTAGGGTTAGGGTTAGGGTTAGGGTTAGGGTTAGGGTTAGGGTTAGAGGGGTTAGGGTTAGAGGGGTTAGGGTTAGGGTGGGTTAGGGTTAGGGGTTAGGGTTAGGGTTAGGGTTAGGGTTAGGGTTAGGGTTAGGGTTAGGGTTAGGGTTAGGGTTAGGGTTAGGGTTAGGGTTAGGGTTAGGGTAAGGGGACAAAACCCCGAATGGTACCCCCCTACCATTTGAGAACCATCCTTCAGATGGCCATAAGTCCTGATAGGAAGGTAGCACAGACTAGATACACATATCCCCGGATTCTGCAAGACCAGGGCTATCCACTGATACTCGAACCTTTGGGGGCGGAGCCACGGGGGCGGAGCTACGACCGGAAACAACTTTGTTTTGCTTATATCTCAGGAACGGAAGGTCGTAGAGACACGGGGACAAGTCGAGCGTGTTCACAAGGGTCGTATTATGTCTGACGGAAGTCATCTCCGAGTCTCTACGACCTTCCGTTCCGAAGATAATCGGCAAAAACCGTTTCCGCATTGAAATGAATGGAACGCGATTTTCTCAAAAATTGACTAAGTCCCACAGCCAAAAAGGACCCTGGGGAAAGTTGTTAGGAGCACGTTTCAGGCCATTTGGAGTCATTTGGTACCTATTAGGGTTAGGGGTTAGGGTTAGGGTTAGGGTTAGGGTTAGGATAAGGGGCTAAAACCCCGGATGCCGAACCCCGGCATAAGCTTAAGAGGCAATAAGTCCTGATAGGAAGGTGGCATAGATAAGATACACACATCCTCGGATTCAGCAGGACAAGGGCTATCCACTGACACAATAACCATTGGGGGCGGAGTCAAGGGGGTGGAGCTACGCCCGGAAACAACTTTGTTTTCCTTATATATCCGGAACGGAAGGTCGTAGAGACATGGGGACAAGTCAGGCGTGTTCACAAGCGTCGAATTATGTCTGACGGAAGTCATCTCCAAGTCTCTACGACCTTTCGTTCCCGAGATAATCGGCAAAAACCGTTTCGCCATTGAAATGAGTGGAACTCGATTTTCTCGAAAAGTTCCTAAGTCCCACAGCCAAAAAGGACCCTGGGGAAAGTTGTTAGGAGCACGTTTCAGGCCATTTGGAGTCAATTGGTACCTATTTTGGACGCATGATTTTTGACAAAATACTTGGTAAATTTCCCAAATTTTTTACCAAGTCCCACAGTGAAAAACCCTAGTTCCAGGTAAGTATTACGTACACAAGCACTTCCCTATGTCCGGTTAGGGTTAGGCATTGGGTTAGGGTAAGGGTAAGGGTAAGGGTAAGGGTTAGGGTTAGGGTTAGGGTAGGGTTAGGGTTAGGGTTAGGGTTAGGGTTAGGGTAGGGTTAGGGTTAGGGTTAGGATAAGGGGCTAAAACCCCGGATGCCGGGTTAGGGGTTAGGGTTAGGGTTAGGGTTAGGGTTAGGGTTAGGGTTAGGGTTAGGGTTAGGGTTAGAGGGGTTAGGGTTAGGGTTAGGGTTAGGGTTAGGGTTAGGGTTAGGGTTAGAGGGGTTAGGGTTAGAGGGGTTAGGGTTAGGGTTAGGGTTAGGGTTAGGATAAGGGGCTAAAACCCCGGATGCCGAACCCCGGCATAAGCTTAAGAGGCAATAAGTCCTGATAGGAAGGTGGCATAGATAAGATACACACATCCTCGGATTCAGCAGGACAAGGGCTATCCACTGACACAATAACCATTGGGGGCGGAGTCAAGGGGGTGGAGCTACGCCCGGAAACAACTTTGTTTTCCTTATATATCCGGAACGGAAGGTCGTAGAGACATGGGGACAAGTCAGGCGTGTTCACAAGCGTCGAATTATGTCTGACGGAAGTCATCTCCAAGTCTCTACGACCTTTCGTTCCCGAGATAATCGGCAAAAACCGTTTCGCCATTGAAATGAGTGGAACTCGATTTTCTCGAAAAGTTCCTAAGTCCCACAGCCAAAAAGGACCCTGGGGAAAGTTGTTAGGAGCACGTTTCAGGCCATTTGGAGTCAATTGGTACCTATTTTGGACGCATGATTTTTGACAAAATACTTGGTAAATTTCCCAAATTTTTTACCAAGTCCCACAGTGAAAAACCCTAGTTCCAGGTAAGTATTACGTACACAAGCACTTCCCTATGTCCGGTTAGGGTTAGGCATTGGGTTAGGGTAAGGGTAAGGGTAAGGGTAAGGGTTAGGGTTAGGGTTAGGGTAGGGTTAGGGTTAGGGTTAGGGTTAGGGTTAGGGTAGGGTTAGGGTTAGGGTTAGGATAAGGGGCTAAAACCCCGGATGCCGGGTTAGGGGTTAGGGTTAGGGTTAGGGTTAGGGTTAGGGTTAGGGTTAGGGTTAGGGTTAGGGTTAGAGGGGTTAGGGTTAGGGTTAGGGTTAGGGTTAGGGTTAGGGTTAGGGTTAGAGGGGTTAGGGTTAGAGGGGTTAGGGTTAGGGTTAGGGTTAGGGTTAGGATAAGGGGCTAAAACCCCGGATGCCGAACCCCGGCATAAGCTTAAGAGGCAATAAGTCCTGATAGGAAGGTGGCATAGATAAGATACACACATCCTCGGATTCAGCAGGACAAGGGCTATCCACTGACACAATAACCATTGGGGGCGGAGTCAAGGGGGTGGAGCTACGCCCGGAAACAACTTTGTTTTCCTTATATATCCGGAACGGAAGGTCGTAGAGACATGGGGACAAGTCAGGCGTGTTCACAAGCGTCGAATTATGTCTGACGGAAGTCATCTCCAAGTCTCTACGACCTTTCGTTCCCGAGATAATCGGCAAAAACCGTTTCGCCATTGAAATGAGTGGAACTCGATTTTCTCGAAAAGTTCCTAAGTCCCACAGCCAAAAAGGACCCTGGGGAAAGTTGTTAGGAGCACGTTTCAGGCCATTTGGAGTCAATTGGTACCTATTTTGGACGCATGATTTTTGACAAAATACTTGGTAAATTTCCCAAATTTTTTACCAAGTCCCACAGTGAAAAACCCTAGTTCCAGGTAAGTATTACGTACACAAGCACTTCCCTATGTCCGGTTAGGGTTAGGCATTGGGTTAGGGTAAGGGTAAGGGTAAGGGTAAGGGTTAGGGTTAGGGTTAGGGTAGGGTTAGGGTTAGGGTTAGGGTTAGGGTTAGGGTAGGGTTAGGGTTAGGGTTAGGATAAGGGGCTAAAACCCCGGATGCCGGGTTAGGGGTTAGGGTTAGGGTTAGGGTTAGGGTTAGGGTTAGGGTTAGGGTTAGGGTTAGGGTTAGAGGGGTTAGGGTTAGGGTTAGGGTTAGGGTTAGGGTTAGGGTTAGGGTTAGGGTTAGGGTAGGGTTAGGGTTAGGGTTAGGGTTAGGGTTAGGGTTAGGGTTAGGGTTAGGGTAAGGGTTAGGGTTAGGGTTAGGGTTAGGGTTAGGGTTAGGGTTAGGGTTAGGGTTAGGGTTAGGGTAAGGGGTTAGGGTTAGGGTTAGGGTTAGGGTTAGGATAAGGGGCTAAAACCCCGGATGCCGAACCCCGGCATAAGCTTAAGAGGCAATAAGTCCTGATAGGAAGGTGGCATAGATAAGATACACACATCCTCGGATTCAGCAGGACAAGGGCTATCCACTGACACAATAACCATTGGGGGCGGAGTCAAGGGGGTGGAGCTACGCCCGGAAACAACTTTGTTTTCCTTATATATCCGGAACGGAAGGTCGTAGAGACATGGGGACAAGTCAGGCGTGTTCACAAGCGTCGAATTATGTCTGACGGAAGTCATCTCCAAGTCTCTACGACCTTTCGTTCCCGAGATAATCGGCAAAAACCGTTTCGCCATTGAAATGAGTGGAACTCGATTTTCTCGAAAAGTTCCTAAGTCCCACAGCCAAAAAGGACCCTGGGGAAAGTTGTTAGGAGCACGTTTCAGGCCATTTGGAGTCAATTGGTACCTATTTTGGACGCATGATTTTTGACAAAATACTTGGTAAATTTCCCAAATTTTTTACCAAGTCCCACAGTGAAAAACCCTAGTTCCAGGTAAGTATTACGTACACAAGCACTTCCCTATGTCCGGTTAGGGTTAGGCATTGGGTTAGGGTAAGGGTAAGGGTAAGGGTAAGGGTTAGGGTTAGGGTTAGGGTAGGGTTAGGGTTAGGGTTAGGGTTAGGGTTAGGGTAGGGTTAGGGTTAGGGTTAGGATAAGGGGCTAAAACCCCGGATGCCGGGTTAGGGGTTAGGGTTAGGGTTAGGGTTAGGGTTAGGGTTAGGGTTAGGGTTAGGGTTAGGGTTAGAGGGGTTAGGGTTAGGGTTAGGGTTAGGGTTAGGATAAGGGGCAAAAACCCCTTATGCCGAACCCCGGCATAAGCTTAAGAGGCAATAAGTCCTGATAGGAAGGTGGCATAGACAAGATACACACATCCTCGGATTCAGCAGGACAGGGGCTATCCACTGACCTTTGAACCATGGGGGGTGGAGCCACGGGGGCGGAGCTACGACCGGAAACAACTTTGTTTTGCTTATATCTCAGGAACGGAAGGTCGTAGAGACACGGGGACAAGTCGAGCGTGTTCACAAGGGTCGTATTATGTCTGACGGAAGTCATCTCCGAGTCTCTATGACCTTTCGTTCCGGAGATAATCGGCAAAAACCGTTTCCGTATTGAAATGAATGGAACGCGATTTTCTCAAAAATTGACTAAGTCCCACAGCCAAAAAGGACTCTATGGAATGTTGTTAGGAGCACGTTTCAGGCCATTTGGAGTCATTTGGTACCTATTTTGGAGACATGATTTTTGACAAAATACTAGGTCAATTTTCCAAAATTTTTATCAAGTCCCACAGGGTTAGGGTTAGGGTAGGGTAGGGTTAGGGGTTAGGGGTTAGGGTTGGGGTTGGGGTTGGGGTTAGGCTAGGGTTAGGGTAAGGGTTAGGGTTAGGGTTAGGGTTAGGGTTAGGGTAAGGGTTAGGGTTAGGGTAAGGGTAGGGTTAGGGATATAGGATGAAAACCAGAAAATGGATTTGCTCACTCGAAATAACTCAAAAAGTATAAGTGGTAGGGAGACCAAACTTGGCACAGAGAGACTGTGGGAGGGGACCTACATGCCCACCGAGTTTGGTGGGTGTGGCTTATTCCTATGACGTAGCTGTCATTGACTCCCATTCTATGAAAAATTTGCTCACTCGAAATAACTCAAAAAGTACAAGTGCTCATTGGACCAAACTTGGTGTGTATAGTCCCCAGGGGGCCCCCCAGGTGTCCCCCAAGTTTGGTGGTCCTAGGCCCCTCCCTTCCTATGGCTGCCGTAGACTCCCATTCATTTTCGGCCCAAGTGCAGGTCAGGCTGGGAAGGTCGTATCGAGCTGGGAGTTGGTTCCTCGTGCTCAGCAGGTCCCCCCGAGTCTGTAGACACCTCACTTGCCCATGTCCAGGGACCTTCGGAAATTGAGCATTTCATGAATGGGAGGTGATCTTTTACCAAGTCCCACAGCCAAAAAGGACCCTGGGGAAAGTTGTTAGGAGCACGTTTCAGGCCATTTGGAGTCAATTGGTACCTATTTTGGACACATGATTTTTGACAAAATACTTGGTAAATTTTCCAAATTTTTTACCAAGTCCCACAGTCAAAAACCCTAGTTGCAGGTAAGTATTACGTACACAAGCACTCCCCTATGCCCGGTTAGGGTTAGGCATTGTTAGGGTTAGGGTTAGGGTAAGGATATAGGATGAAAACCAGAAAATGGATTTGCTCACTCGAAATAACTCAAAAAGTATAAGTGGTAGGGAGACCAAACTTGGCACAGAGAGACTGTGGGAGGGGACCTACATGCCCACCGAGTTTGGTGGGTGTGGCTTATTCCTATGACGTAGCTGTCAGGGTTAGGGTTAGGGTTAGGGTTAGGGTTAGGGTAAGGGTTAGGGTTAGGGTTAGGGTTAGGGTTAGGGTAAGGGTTAGGGTTAGGGTTAGGGTTAGGGTTAGGATAAGGGGCTAAAACCCCGGATGCCGAACCCCGGCATAAGCTTAAGAGGCAATAAGTCCTGATAGGAAGGTGGCATAGACAAGATACACACATCCTCGGATTCAGCAGGACAAGGGCTATCCACTGATCTTCGAACCATTGGGGGTGGAGCCACGGGGGCGGAGCTACGACCGGAAACAACTTTGTTTTCCTTATATCTCAGGAACGGAAGGTCGTAGAGACACGGGGACAAGTCAGGCGTGTTCACAAGGGTCGAATTATGTCTGACGGAAGTGACTTCCGAGTCTCTAGGAGCTTTCGTTCCAAAGTTATTCAACAAAAACCGTTTCACCATTGAAATGAGTGGAACGCGATTTTCTCGAAAAGTTCTTAAGTCCCACAGCCAAAAAGGACCCTGGGGAAAGTTGTTAGGAGCACGTTTCAGGCCATTTGGAGTCATTTGGTACCTATTTTGGAGACATGATTTTTGACAAAATACTTGGTAAATTTTCCTAATTTTTTACCAAGTCCCAGTGTCAAAAACCCTAGTTGCAGGTAAGTATTACGTACACAAGCACTCCCCTATTCCCGGTTAGGGTTAGGCATGGTTAGGGTTAGGGTTAGGAGGGTTAGGGTTAGGGTTAGGGTTAGGGTTAGGATATAGGATGAAAACCAGAAAATGGATTTGCTCACTCGAAATAAC
>NW_027457516.1:0-17484 GCF_027942865.1 Odontesthes bonariensis
ACAGAGAAATGAGGTATCCAATGGTTCTTTGTTACCTTTGACCACCTAAATCCACTTGTGCTGAACTCATGCATTGGAATGTGAGACAGCTGCATACAAAATGACAGAGAAAAAGAGAGCTGTGAGAAGAGAGAGTGATTACAGTGAGGGAGGAGACAGACCTAAGAATGTAAAGAGGGATTAAAAAAAAAGGAAAGGTGGAGGGCGGAAGAGAATAAGAATACATGTGCACATGAGGATAAAGACTGAAGGGAGAAGTTAAAAGGGAGAAAAGAGCATTAGAAAAAAGGTGACTTGTGGCAAAGAGAGGTGTAAAACGAAGCAAAAACAAGAAAAGAGATATAAAAAAGGTTAGCAATATAGAGCAAAAGAGAGACAAATGCTGAGCACATAACAGAGATCTCACCAGATAGAAGGAAATGCAGACAGAGTGCAAAATACTGGGCAGTCAGAAACACAAGCAGCAGTAAAAATCCAATTCACACAAGACAAAGAGAGAGGAGATGAAAGAGGAAAGAAGATAAGGAGATAAGGAGAGGTTAAAGAGGAAAAGATGTGACACGAAAAACAAAAGAGTAAGGAAGGAACAGGAAGATTGGAGGGATGGAGAGATGCAGGGAGGTGGGACAAGGCCCAGCAGGGAATTGAGGTGCTGGAGGAGAGCGGGATGAGTGTGTTTGTGTTTAAGAGTAATTTCTACTTTATTCTAAGATTAAGAAAGGATGAAAGACGGAAGAAGGTGCATTGAGTTCAAGAATTTAAATTGTCTGGTTAATGAAAGATGGAAAGCTGGAGAAGGGAATGTCTGTCTTTAGTTTGAGACAGATGGAGTGTGTCATACAGTAGTGACTCACGTCTCGCAGAAAAGGTTTGGTTTATTTTCATGTGGTTCTGGTCAAATGTTTTTGACGGACAAACCTATTCGTGGGACAGTCCAAAAGCATGCACATACACACACGTGTTGTCAATATAGAGGTGAATATAAAAGCCGCAGTGTGTATGAAAATGCACCCTGTGCGTGTGTGCGTGTGTTTGGCTGCATTGGCATGCGTCTCTCTTTGAACAGACCGGCCTCATTAAGGGTGGAAATTGTCTCCCTCTGTCATCGTTTTATAAATCATGATGTGAAAGGTTAATTGCGGTGACGCAGTTGTAAAAAAAACAAACAAAGAAAATATTTATTTACAATTTACTTTTGGACACAGAGACGCGTTTCCAGGTCAAAAACCAAAGCCGAGTCCATCTGGCTCCCGGTGAATACAATGTTGTGCGGCAACCGGCACCCAGTTTGAATCGCGTGGCTTTGCACTTCTTTTTGCCATGTTTCTGTGTACGTTTGACAAAAATGTGTGTATGCGGTCTGCTATCCTGTCTGCAAGTGGCACTTGCACACATGTGTACGTGTCTGTGCTGAAAGGTTGAGTAAATGTTGTTGATGTTGGGAGAGGAGAGCACTGAGTGTTTGGCTGCCATCTCTACTCATTCACCACACGCTGACATTTCTGCTCCTTCCTCCCTCACTGAAGCTTTTTAAGCTGGGGACGCTCTCCAGGACCCTGCCCTGGCCTGCATGGCCTCTGGTCGGTTTAATTAGAGCTGCCACTTGTAGCATTTTGTGTTTCAATGTTTTCTAAGTCAAATTAAATGTGACAGTGGGGCACAATTACTGTAAACAAAGTGAACCACAATGAAGACATAAGGAGAGTGAATATAATGATTGTGACTTTCCACTTTCTGTACTTCTGCTTCTCTGGAACTCATTTCCTCTGAACAAGACCCTCAATTTTCATAATGACTGTCTTAGTTTTTGGGGAATTGGGAAATTAAATCATAGGTTACAACTGTACAAGCCATTTTCAACTGGACTGATTGATTTTTGTTTGTTGGTTTGTTTGTTTGTTCAGCAACTTAACGCGGAATCTTTCAAGCATAAAAAAAGAGCCTAACTCAAGGGATGAACCAGAACTGTGTCAACACATGACAGAGAAAAACATTATAAATGATATCTTCAGGCACTTTGTTATTAGCAGCCTGTCACAAAGAAACATACTTTGTTCCCATCTCTTCAGTTGCATCTATAAAAATTGTCTAAGATAACACAGTTTGACAGACATAAAACAGTATTTTTCCCCAACAAGGTAATTCCCTAAACAGCTCGGAGTATCTCAGCACGGTGTTAAGTGTCTCCTTCGATAAACAATCTGTCAGAAACCTGAAACAACACCTGAGAGATGTACCCGGACCTTCAGTTGAGCCACCCACCATTCATTAAAGCCTCATCAGAAATGGTTTCCAAGGAAGGGTGGCTGTCAAGAAGCCATTCTTAATAAGGGAAACGGGGAGAAAAGGCTGAGCTGTGCCAAATGACACGAGAAGTGGACTGAAAGTCAGTGGCAACAGGTCTTGTGGAGGGATGAATCCTCCCCAGAGCCCGGACCTCAACATTATTGAAGCAGTGTGGGATCATCTTGACAGAAAACGGAACAAAAGGCAGCCGACATCTAAAGAAGAGCTTTGGGATGTCCTTCAAGAAGCCTGGAGAACTATTCCTGAAGACTCCTTAAAGAAATGGCAGAAAGCTTATCTGAGAGGGTTTATGCTGTGTTGGAGAATAAAGGAGCTCAGACCAAATATTGACTTTCAAGCTTGTTAGAATGATCCAAAGTTTGTTTTTGTCTTATATTCTGTATTTCCATTTCGGTTTGCACGTTTCAATAAATCACAAAGCCTTAACCAGAGTAATCAATTTACTCTTGAGAACATAATGATTTTAGGGGAGACATAGTTCAGGAAAGGCTACAAAAGTCAAGCTTTCTGGCTCAGAGTATGGGGAAAAAAACAATATTTCTGAAAAGTCTCAGAGTCAAATATCCATGTCAAAAATCAAATTTCTTTTCAGTTGAATCATCACATAAAAAAGGCAATCCAAACTGCCATGTGCATCATGTTTTCCTGTAGTACTTGATGCCTTTAAAAAGTGGTAATCATGGCCATGAAAAAAAAAAAGCCTCAGTGAGTTTGATCTGTGTTTGTTTGCACGTGGCGTCGAAGAAGCATTTGTACTGAAAGCCATATTTCATGTTCATGTGTGATGTGATGTACTGTTTCAGATCATAACCTAACAGGCATGTCACTGTCTTTGTCCACCAAGTCTTTCAGTTTTTACCCGCTCTTTCAAAAATGTCTGGAACTTCTTCTGCTGTGCTGCTCATTAACATTTACCATGGAGGAAGGTGTCAGCGGAACACCTCAGAAGTAAAACATCTGTTTGCATGCCTGTGTTTATCGCCCGTCCAGAAGCAATCTGGTAAGTAAAGGCCAGAACAGGCAGCCAGCGTTTAGAGGCAGTAATAACAATGGAGTTCAGCCATTTTGCCATATTCGCCCAGAGCCCATGCTGTTTTTTTCCCCACTTGTCAAAACCCATCCAGGCACTGAGGAACATTTCCCATCTCTATGGCCTCGTTAAGTCACTGGCACTCAGGGGAGCAACACACACAAACACACTCCCAGTGGTCTGAGGTTCCATCCACCAAAACCCTTCCCTTCTGAGTCTCCCTTAACGCCGTTATGAGCTCTCCAACTGTCTCAATATAGATGAAACGCATGACGAGTTGGAGTGGTTGGCACTCGATCCAGTTAAAAAAAAGTTGCTTGCGTGTGTCCGGCTGAAGCGGACAAAACGCAAGCTGTTCTTTAAATAGGTATGTATTTACCTCCCCTCTAAATGAAGAGTGACTGGGCAAACACACACACAGAGCCACACCTGAATGAGCTCAGTTGGTAGGGGGCACGTGTGGTGCCACTGCCACTCGTTACTTTTGCTGTGGTGGCGTTTGGCTGTGTCAGAGAGTTTTTCATTGCCCTAAAGATGTTTGTCTTTATATGTGTTCTTTATGAACCACAAAGACAGCAAAACGAAAATAAAGGGACTGAGTTTGAGGAGAAGTTTAGGATTGAACTTGGGTCACACATTTACCGGTGAGGGGGAATGATTCTCCATTCACATGCAGTGATACAATAAAGCACAAAGGTTTGTGTGTGAGCGACTGAAAACAACATTACCTGCGTCTCGGCTTGTGTGCGCGCCTGCTCCTCGCTGGCCAACACCACCTCCCTCTCTGTTGTGATCTGAACACTTTCCCGAAGCGCCTCCTCCAGCTCCTCAATTCTCTCCTCCTTCTGACGGAGGGAATCCTGCAGAGAGCGGATTGATGGATGAAGTATTAAGATGATGACTTTGTCAGTCCATTTATTAAGGAGCAACACAAAGAATCAAGGAAGTTACCAGTGAGACAGTGAGGTTGTACTTAAGAGGCCGTGCATAGATCTTTGAGCTGAAGTTCAGTTTCCATAAACTAAAGGCACTGACCCTTTACCCATGATTAGCATCTGGAACCGCCTCAATCTCGACCCAGCCAATGACTAAACAAGTAGGCCATAGACTCACTCACTTTAAAGTGCTTTATTTTTACCAACAGCCTTATGCAAAATGAATGGCCAACAGCAGCTAAGGTTCCTTCACCCTGCGGCAGGTCTCAGCCAAACGAGTTGCTTATTGCACTCGTCGGAGAAAAGGTGGTTGAGTAGGAGGTCTTTCAGTGAGGCACTGAGGACATATTCAAGTGCACACTCCTAAAAGAGATTTGTCACATGCATTTCAGGCCACCTCTGAATGAGGTCTGAATGACTTTATTTCAAAATATCCTTAATGCGTCCCGGGTGCATTCACATCTGTACTTAAGAGCTTTGAATGGCTGACCCAAGATGCATGCTAATGCCAAATGAGAACGTGGCCAAAGTGTAGCTTAGGTGCTTGGGAATTAGTTGTAAAGAAGACGAATTATGGTTTTTGGGTTTTCTCTCTCCTTCTCCAGATACTGAACTGCCTGGATCACCGAGTTTGCAGCCAAGGATTCTCTTTCCTTAATAACAATCATAACATTAACATTTCCATGACATCTTCCAAGTGGCTGAACAGCTGACCAATTAGAGCAGACAGGGGAATTCTGGGGGGCAACGTTAAAAAAAAGGAGCTAAAGCAGAGTGTTTCAGACAGCGAATGTAAAGTATTTTTTATTTTTTTTTACATATATTACAACAGATAAACCTATTCCCTTAGATCCACCACAGGAGAATCATGATCCTGTAAATGAGCAACAGAGTACTGGAGAAATTAATGGAATTAAGGTGTTACATGAGAAGTGGAGGGAATCCAAAAGTTAGAACAATTCATTCCGAGGGGGTCAAGAATGTCTGAACTAAATGTCATGTTGTCTCATCATTCATTGTGCATTCATAATCTGTCACATAGCTGTTGAAATACTTCAGACCTCTAATACTATTGCAGAGGCCGGTGTTTATTCAGTATGTTCCGGTTGTGTTGCATCGACTTTGCCGTAAAACTGACAACAATGAATTAATTCAGTTTGTCAGGCATAAAAAATAGTTGTTGCGCCCATGTAAGTACGGAAAAGTCCCTGAGTCTTCTTTTGTGAGGAAGGATGTTTTGATGTTTTTAAAAAAATATATATATATATCTGTATGAAAGACATAGTGCTCATTTAAGGACAGTTTGATGAAGGGTTTAAGCACTCTAAAACTGTTTGGTACATTTATTTTCATAGTGGATATTTCATTGTTTCCCTGGAATTAACAGAAAAGTAACAAAAGCAACTAGTAAGAACTATTGGGCCAATTATCTTTACCTTCAACATCGGCCTAGAATTTCACAATTGGTGCATGCCTTCTTCTGCTTGCACTAGTTTCTGACTGATTCCACAGATCAGACATGCTAATCTTTGCATGATGGAGTCCAAAAAATCTTATTTCAGAAACTCTTTTAATCTAAGTATTTTCATACACAAGCCAAAAAATCAGTTGGCTTAATCAAATGCAGAACAAGATCTCTCTTGATCTGGCGTCAACCAGATCTGGCAGAGTGTGCTTTAAGTTAAAAAGCAGCTTTCACTGTCACATCCTGTTTCGCACGTCCCCAGACTAAACAGCTTGGACACTCCTCATTCACGTTTTTCTGCCCCCGATAACCAGAATAAAAAGCAAAAAGGCTCTCAAACTTCACAGTCTGATCTCTATATTCCTCCGAGGATTCCGATCACACATGACGCTCAGTGAAATGACTACATGAGCTTCCCATCAATTCCCCGTAAAAAAAAAAATGTTATTTTTCCTCTTGCCAGGCAACTGACTTTGCTGGATAAATTAAAGCTGAATGAATAACTGATGGGGACAGGGTGGGAGAGGAAGGATGAGGCATTACAGTGGCCATGAACAAACCTCAAGAACATCTCCAACACATGTGCAGAGAATATGAGTCCTCTATACGCCACTGTTACTTGGTGTCTAACTATGCAGCCTGAGATGGAATTTAATTGGATTATAGCCCCTTACTGCACTGAATTAAATTTACGGTTTGAATTATTCTCATATTCCTTTTACAGTCTGGAGTGTTGTTTAGGCTATACATAATGGCTTTGAATTAACACACTAGTTATGGCTGGAACCGCTGCGGTCTCAGATGTCTGAGTGACTCACATCAGCTCATCTTTTAACCGCACATATACATATAAATGACAGCTTCTTAACTACTTAAACCAAAGATCAATCATAGCAAAAGGGGCACATAAGCTTATTCACACAAACACACGCTGTTTTCATCTGCCTGTAATCAGAAAAACCACCGAGGTAAACGATTACTGGAAGAGGAGAGCGGGAGGAGGAAAAGGGAAAGAAAAAAAATGAATGAGGAAGTCAAGAAGCAGGGAAAAGAGGGGATGGAGAGGAGATAGAAAAACCTACAATCTGTAGAAAAATGAAGACAACCACAATCATAATCACTGCACCACATGAGTCTTCATCTGGTGGTCACTTGACGCACCCAGCGGACAATTAGGAAATGCTCTCACACCACAGGAAGCATCCTAAAACCATCAGCATTCATTTCATAGTTCAGCTTGTGAGTCTCTTCCTCCTCTTGTAATCACTTCTCTCCGTTTTTTCCTCGTCTCTTCCCTGCTTTCCGTTTTCTATGGGCTCTCCCTGCCTATTATCCACCTTGACAACCCCCCTCACACACTCCCAAATGAGAGCTGCTGCATGCGAGAGTGTGTTTGACATTGCCTCGGGCTTCTCCGCATCACGTTATGACAATGCAGTGTTGTGGTAGCACATGTCATTCAAAGGACACAGAGATGGTGAGAAACTTTTCTCATTTCACTCCTCCAACTTCCCACCGCTCCCTGCGTCCTCCTCATCCTCCTTCCTCCATACCTTTATCTGCTGGGAGCTTTCGTTCAGATTGTCCTCTCTCTTCTTGGCCTCCTCCATCAGCTGCGCGTTTCTGTTTTTCTCCACCTGCTCCTTGTGCTTCAGGTTGGCCACTTTCTTCGACTGGTCCTTCATCTGTCTGCATAAGCACACGAGAGAGATGAAAAATAAGACAATGCATCATCCATGTCATCCATGAGTGGCGTATTGTTTTAGAAGTCTCACTCGCAGTGGGAGGTAAAGAGAGCAAATGCAGACAGGATGATAACACACAGCCCCAATAATTCTGTTACAGAACTGAAAATACACTGTATTAGAAAGCTGTGTGGGTGATAATATATTCATATTAATCAGTTTATAATAGCACACGTTGCTTTTTAACAGTCTCACCCAGAAAAATGGATTCTTAACACTTTGCTGGTTTAGAAAAGAAACTTCCTAACTTAAAGAGCTGAGGGCAGAATATTGTGACCAACTAAAACTTTGTTACAGTCATTAAACAAAGGAAAAACAATTACAACGTCTCTATCGCAATGAAAAAAGGAAAAAAAGCACAAAACAAAGCTTCAGTGTGGATGAGAAATGAAAGCAACATTGTTTTGAAAGCCAAAGAAGCCATTTTTCATCCAATTTTCTCCACCATTCGCCTTGTAACAGTGACAGTAACCATTCATAAATGTCAGAACTAAAGCGGGACAGACAGACACCAACTGGTTTGCCGACGTGTTCAATCTTAATGAGTGAAAACACTGAATGGAAGAGAAGCGTGATGAGTAATTTAGTCCATGGAAGTGACAAACTCTCCCTGCACTGCGGTCCTTGAACGTTCCAAATGAACAAGTCAAATCTCGAATAACGAAAACCAAAGTTCAAACTACGATGTACTGATGGGGTTGTGCTCACTGGCCCATAAGAAGCAAATCAATTCCTAAACTGGAAAAATTAGAGTTTGATCAACTCTCAGCATTTATCTTTTTCTTAGTTTACATTGGTTGGTGTCGGCATTTATTTCCTTCATCACCTTTATATCTGTAGTTATTTGGCTTTACATTATGATTTAAATGTTTTATTTATTCATTTTTACTCTTTGTGTCTTGTTATGCTTGAATTATTTACAATATTCTGCAAAATGAACTTAAAATCACTGAACTTGTGTTGAAACTCATTGCTCTCTACTTCATGAAATAAATGTTGAATCCAAGAAAAAAAAAACTGTGATCCTGGTTATGTGCACTGCATTACCCGCTATTTCTAAAGCCACTATAAAACATAATCATGATTGTGTTTCATACATTAAACGCCCCTTTTCCCTTGATTTCGATTTTGAACCGTGAGAGGCGGTTGAGAATGGTGCTGTTTCACAAAAAAAAAGAAGAAAAGGAAATCCCAGCTTCATGCCTTCACACTAAATAAATACCACATCTGAAACTACAGACCTGCAGCCTTCCGTGCACACACAGAATATGTCAGTTGACATTCAACGCTGCAGTTTAACAACCTTGCACGACACAAAATGAATGCGTTACGATGATACAGCAAGACACTCAGCAATATGATGCTGCACTAAAACTCCCTTGGGCTGATATAATATGGAGATCAGTGGAGGAATTCAGTGAAAAGCTATGAATCAATGACAACATGACATTTTCGACTTCTGCGCAATGGGAAGTACGAGGATCTTCAGAGGGATTACTGGGTGTTGGGAAGGAGAGTTTAAATCATCATCTTGGGAATGGAGGAAACGGAGAGCAGGAGTAAAAGACGGAGTCAACAAGAGGGTGATTCCTCTTGGGAGAAGGAGGGTTGGCGAGATGGAGAGAGAGTTTAATCCCTGTTTAAGCTGTCTGGAAGCCCTTGTGGCTCTGTCACAGAACTATCAGCTATCATACCAGCTTGACTTGATCAGGACCTTTCATACCTTTCATACTGTAGACATGTAGACATGCACAGATGTGGAATAACCCAAGCTAATGCCAGTAAGGCTTAACAATGTCAACTGAATCATGGTACTGATGAAAGATAAGTCACAACACAATGGCTGCATGTGTGTGCTTACATTCACACCGGCGCTTATCCAACAAAATCCTGAGTAAGACTAAACTAAACTGCTGACTAACTTGATAAAAGTAGTTCTTCATTCCGCTCCGGGTATGTCCTCGAGTAGAGTTAGTCTGTCTGCACTGTGCAAATGTTTATACATGTGTTATAACTTTTTACAGGCTCACAGATAAATCTCTTTTCTCCAAGTCTGTTGCAGGAGCAGCTGCCGGTAAGAATGCTGACCTCCATTGATGGGAACCCACAGCAAATTCTGTCACACCAGCAGCAAAGCATGAGCACGAGGAACGTACTCTTTGAGAATGGTACATTTAGTCCCCGACGATGTGAACAGGTTCCAGTTGTCACGTGGCCTTTGAAGAGAAGATCTCCCACCTTTAATTGGAACATGTGCACAGCTATGATCTCACAGGACGCTTTTTCAGTCAATGCTTTCAGTACAAAGCTTGAAAACATAAGTGTTCACATGTACAACTGTTTAATTACAACCCTTCTCTTTCATCTTTCATGCCGCTCTAAGCCAAATACTACCCTCTAAATATACTAAAAAAAAAAAAAAAAATGAATCAGGAGTAATCCATCAAATGGCTTTTACATCAATAGTCCTGCCAGAAAAGTTGAGAAACGATATTGGCAGTAGATGGTAACATAAAATGTGTTTGCTAAAAGGTCCAAAGGGCCCAATTCCAAACTGTCCAGAGATGTTTGGGAGGAGAAATTGAAATGTAACGACGCGGCCAATACCGCTCAGCAGCACCTGGATATTCAAAGCTCACAGAATAATCATCATTGTTAAGCTGTGTGTGTATGTACAGTTCTTACTCAGAGGTCTGGGTGTGCTTCTTGAAAAGCGAACGTGTGTGCCCGTTGTACTTACTGCATCCAAATTGGGGTCAAATGTTAAACGAGAAGGCAGATGAAGTAAGCGTGCAGTTCTCCTGTGTTCCTTTTGTTTTTTGTTCCCTTCGTTCAGCCATGATTTCAGTTTGCACCGTGAATCTGGGATAGAGTTATTTGAATATTTAAGGGTTCACATTTGTGCTATACGCCCTGTGTGTGTGTGTGTGTGTGTGTGTGTGTGTGTGTGTGTTAGTGTGCGTAACAGGTCATAAACAGGCAGGAATGTTCCTATTGGAGGATTTCCAGGAAGCTCCAACCATCTGGTTAGATCTCTGAGGTTTCCTAACTTCATGCTACATTGGCTATATGTATGTGGAATACACTTTTAGTTTGCCATGTTTTCTTTTGACTCAACACCCTATTTCATATACTCGACCTGGTTTTACTAATCCTAAACACTGGATTTGATCACTTTTCAGCATATTGCCTATTTGCCCAGGTAAGTGTCACACATTTGCATCAGACCACAGCAACTTCCTCCACTTCTTTTCTAATTTTGGACTTCTCTGGCACACCAAAGCTTACCCAGCTCTCCTCCCCACTTATCTGCCCATTTTTGCATGTTGCATTACGATTATTAGCACGAAAAGTAATCAGTTATGAGGAAATGTGAGAAGAAAACTGTGCAGCTCGTCTTGTTTCTCAGTCTGCTTCTACTCCACACCCTTTCCAAATGCAACATTACTCTTTCCTTTGGTTAAAAATATTCTCAACAGACCATGGACCATTTATTCACTCCTTCTCCTCTCTCCAATTCCTGCATCTCCTTCTTATATTACTTCCATTTCCTTTCTCTCCCCCTCAAAACTCTGAATAAATAAAACACAAATAAAACATGACCTAAATAAAAGCTGGATGATGGCAAACATTTTTTTTTTTTTTTTTTTTCGCTGTGATGGTTAATCTTAAGCATAAAAATCCGATTTAAGATCTCAAATATGAGACGTGTTCTGGCTAAAAAAGGCTGAATTTGGGGCTGCGACTAATGAACATGTTCTTTTATCATTAATCTACACATTCATTTGTTAAAACACACCATTTTAAGAGATGCTAAAAGCATCAAACTTGTTTGTGAACAGTAAAAGTTTGTCAACGGCCAAATCCATTCATCCACTTTCAGATTAATAGAGCAGTTCAGGCCTGTTTTATTATCAGTCCCTGCAGTTGCATCATTAGTCAGGTGAGTTACAGCGAAGGCCAGCCCTCAGGGAAATACACAAAGCCTCTACAACCTTTGCGATTTCTCAACCTGAACCCTACTTTCTCACAAGCAAGAAACCACTAAAAAGCTGCAGGTTAACGGGGGACAGATTTCTTCAGCAAATTAAAAGTTTTTGCGCTGGCAACAGACGGGTTCAAACAACATCATGGGAAGGATCTCCTGTGTTGATGTTGTCCTTCTTCTTTAGTGTCAGTGGTATGATCCTTCTCCGTTCCTGTGTTATTCGAGTGTAATGTTTGCAAAAGGAGAAATGCCAAATTTAATCAGAGCTGACCATTTGTGTTAGTAATCGTAGCCTCAGACACAGAGGAGCTGCTCATATCAATCTATTTCTATATTTTCCAAGGTTGAATATTTTGCAGATTTTTTACTTTTTGGATGAGGTGTTTGACTTTGACGGCCATGTCATTTTATTTGAGCCGAAGCACACAGAATAAAAGCTCCTACAGACTGAAGAGAGAACAAGGAGAAGAGTAGTGAACTTAGACTGATGAAATCGGCTCCACTCCTTCTGTTACACAGCATTTTCCTCTGGAAACGATACCGTGGTTTCAGATTTCTTATTTGAGTTACAATCCAAGTCAGACTGTTCCCTGCAAACACGTTGGTGAGCAAACGTAATCCATACTTTGTTCTTCCAACCTTACAGATAACAGATAGCCGTGCCTTCTGTGCTCAAACTGTCCACTTTTCCAAGGGACACTCCCTCTGCTCTACTTTATCTGTAGAACCGTCGTCTTTACACAACAACTCACTTCATTTTTGGGGCATCCCCAGAAGAGTTTGTCATATTAGCTGCATCAAAATGCGCAATGAGAGAGTTATCTTGCGAGACCCTCTTATTTGGATGCTGACTTTGAATTTAAGAGTTGACGATTCTAACAATGATCTACAGTGATTATGGCAGGGTTGAAGGGATCCATGCACTGACAGAAACATAATAGCGATTAATCGATGGTATTACTTGCATTTTAACGTTAAATAAATACACATTGTGGCTCTTTTTCTGTCTGGCCTTCCAATGAAATAAACTTGATGATAGAGTTTGACAGATGTTCATATCTGTGTCAGATTAATATAATTTCAATAAGAGAAGCTGATATTTTATTGTCTCTATCCGCAGTAACAAACCAGGCAGCCTGCATATAAAACTGTATAAATACAGTTTTTTTTTCAAATTTCAGATTTAATTCTACATGTTTCTAACTAAACTAAACTGTCATTAGAGCCTTTTTTCTAACAACCACAAGTGGCTGAGTGAACTCAGTGGCTCTGCTCAGCTGAGGCTCAAGTCCCATTTGAAGTTGTTTTAATATGTAAAATATTTCCTTCTCTCTTCCTGGGAAATCATTTTCAACAACTGCTGCAAACCGCCCGGAGGAGCCGGAATCACAGGAGAGTTCACTAACCACAACGCTGTAAACACAACATACAAATGTGCAGCGAAACCACGTCCACACACACACGAGAGCAGAGCACACAGTTAAACACTCCCTGACGCGCAGTGTTTTTGCGTTGGGAGTCTCTCTGAGTCGGACCACACACCAATACTGAGCATCGGCATTTTCCATCGTACACACGTACTGTACAAACACGATGGCAAAGGGTGTAAACATATATCATGTGCTAACAGAAACACACACTGGAATACTTCTTAACAAAATTTAGAATTTCCTAAACTTCTCGCACTGACCATGCAAAGACATACTTTATGATAACTTGATCATATACACCAACAAACAGGAAATGCGCTTCATTAAAATGATGAAAATTACTTTTTCCTTGTAATTAGCAGTAAAAAAAAACACAAAAAAAAAAACACACACACACACATCATCTCATATAGTTGACTTAAAAAAAAGGACAAACTTTTTACCCTCCCTCATTAGCATGCTGCAGATATTCAGGGACCCACATTAAGGTAATATTAATATTACATTCGGAGTACTGTATAAATATTTGATCAGAAATGCTTGTGGGCCGCTGGATGTTTACTGCTCCGAGTTCGCCCAACATTAACATCAAGGATTTCCTTTAAACCATGAGGAATACAGTATTTCCTTTAAAAATACAGGAAACATCGGTTTGGTTTGCTGTGCCCATAATAACTATAAAACACCAATTTTTTTTTCAGTAATAATCCAAAACATAATAGACAGGTCTAGCTCGATGTCGGCGTGGAAGAAAACCGTGCAGCACGAGGAGGATGTTTTTAAGAAATGAAGATTAAAATGCTTATTTCAGCATGTGACGAATGAGCGTAGAAAATCCCTCAGTAAATAAATCAGGGAGTCAAATATGGCATTCCTCTGAGTCGGTTACTGGAAACTAGCTGTGAAAATACAGTGATATAAACAAAGTGAAACGCCTTTTCAATTCCATCTATATGTAGGAAGATAAATGAAATCATAGCATATCATTAGAACTAAGTGTTAAGTAGTTTTAGTAGTTTAAAGATGTAACACAAGTTAATGTTGGCATCGTAGTTGTTGAATATAAAAGAAGAAAAAGAAAAGCAGTGCAGTTTTTTAATCAAATGATGACACTCTTGTTTCTGAGCCTCATATTTATCTTTAGACGATCAGACAGTTTTCTGCTTTTAACTGTGTGCATGAAATGAATGCATGCAGGGAAACCCAGTGGAGTCCTCTTATAGAACAACAGAGTGAGGATCCGATTCTGAGGGCCTGTGCATTTTGTTTCTGACATCTTAAGCCAGACGAAGCTTTTCGTGTCGTCTTACAGACTGTGCTTGGGTTTGTGCGGGAGCCTTTTTAATGAGCTAAATCTCAGCAGTTATCCCCTGTGCGGCGTTGTCATCTATTAGCGAGCAACTTTCTTCCTGCACGTGTGTGCGCAAGACAAAACCAAAACAATGAAAAAAATGATACAATATGCTTAGTCTGCTCGTTGTCACCCATTAGCTGACATATTCCTGCACCACCTCAATGCTCAGGACCTCAACCAGATCAAACACAATGTACACACTAACTGACACACACACACACAAAAAGAAACAACACAAATTCCTTTTTAAGCTCCAGAAACCTTGATGTCTGCCATTTTGCAGTGGATGAGGAGCTTCTTAGTACAAGATCAAAACAACCCCAAAAAGGACAGACAGAAGACAAAAAAGAACCCGTCACCAGAACAACAGCAACGAAGTGCAGAAGAGGCAGCAAAGGGAGCAGTGGCTCTACAAGTTCAAGGAGAAAAAAGGAGCAAAGGAGGAGCTGGCACTGCGGAGATTTAACGGCCGAGCAGAGTGCATGAAACACTCAGACCACCAGATTTATGCAAGAAACAGAAGGAAGAGGTGGTCATTATGTGGTCGATCACAATGTGTCGGTCAGAGAAATCCCAATATGAGTTTGACGTGTCTGTTAGAAAACAGCAAATTCAGACGCCGGATTTTGCATCTCATGACATCGTGACCTTCTGACTGTAAAATAGGAGCATTTAAAAGTCAAAGAAAGAATTCTAAAAGGACATTTCTATTTTAGCAGTATGAGATAATTGCTCGTAGTTTCACAGCACACATGATTGCATTCTTGTTTTCTTATCTACATAACCACGGTGCAGCGGCTCTTTCTAATTCTGAGCTAAGACAACTGTCATCTAGTTTCAACATCAAATGTCCTAAACTGAGGGTGATTAATGTTTCCGTTAATCTTCTCTCGTAACTTTCAACCAAAAAAGTACTTCTTTAATAACGCTTAACCCTTTTAAAACCTTACACAACAAGTTGATGGTCTGAGTAATTAATTTATGCTACTTTTAGAGCTAAAAATGAGTTCACAGGTCAGAACAGATAATATCAGCCCTTTCAGATGGAAAATAGTGAAAGAGGCACAATATTTCTTCATGTAGACACAAATTGTGCATTTATCTATTGACACCGCAGTATTTCAATAGTGGATATCTTTTGTTTAACAACAACACCTAATTTTTAAATTTTAAGGTGGGTTAAACTTGTCACTCCATAAACCAGAAAAAGGAGTTTCTTACAACATGTGGTAGACACTGTATGAGCTCTATTTCAACATAAGCCATGATGTTTTCCTCACCCTAAGCATATAGGGTTAAAGCTGCATGTGTGCAGCTCTAACCCACATCCACCAGCCTCCAAATATTCCATGTTTCATCTCAAAGAAGCTTAACGACTCCCTCTGTCACAGATATATATATATATATATATATATATATATATATATATATATATATATATATATATATATATATATATATATATATATATATATATATATATATATATATATATATATATATATATATATATATATATATATATATATATATATATATATATATATATATATATATATATATATATATATATATATATATATATATATATATATATATATATATATATATATGTGTACCATTCTTTCAGACTGTGCTACTTTATGTGACCGTGGTCATGCGCACATGCATATTAAAAAGCAAAAGAGAAAAAGAGAAAGTTGTGTCCTAGAACACAAATCAGTGGCTAAAATGTGGTCAACCTTCTCTGTATGACACCATCTCGCCACCATGTAGCCAAATTCACTGCAGACACCTTGAAATTACTTGAGTGGTGGTTTATCTGATGATGTTGTGTTTATAAAAATCAAGATTTTATGAGAGCAGAGTGACAGTCTGGAAATGCTTTAAGCGGCCGAGAGTTGACATGTAGTCTGTCAAAAATTTCAGACGCCATTAGCCATCTGACCGAAGAAAGAAAAATATACGAATGACAGCAGCTTTATTGGGAATTTGACTGAAATAATATACAAGATGCAAAAAGGTGGAACTTTGGAGAAAATCCAGAGAACTTTGAGTCTAGCTGAGCATATACATGAAGGGATAAATCAAATTAGTGCGATGCAAGCGTGCTTACTCTTGACTCTTTGGCTTTACACCATTACCAAACCGCCAATAATTGCTGTTGTTAGCTGTTATTGTTGACTAAACCTAACCTGAGCTACAAAAAGGCTGATGGTATTGGTTCACTGGTTGTTGAGTCTGTGTTTTTGAGAATGCGATTGCTATGCTGCTGTTCGAAGGTGGAAATGTTCACACACAATCGTGACTGCTTAAATCAATTCATCATAATAAAAAAAAAACTGTGCGTTTGTTAACGAGGTTGAAAATGGAGGAGGGTGATGATTTCTCTCAAAGGGCCAAAGATGCCGCAACAGATGTAAAAAGGCCTCAAAAGTGCAAAAGTTTGCAGCTGTCCAAATTAATAATGGCGTAATCTACTTTGACATTTTGACTTGTTTTCTGTGGCAGCCTTGAACTTGAAGTTATTAAACCAAATGCTGGTATCAAAGGTCAATTGCTAGTATGGTGAAGAGAAAAGCAGGGGGTTATATAATGGAAAAAAAAACAATAATGTTTCCTCTTCAAAGAGGGAGCGATGTGACACAGAGAGTGAAGTAAAAGTCAAGGTGTCTCCTTCAAAGACAGACAGACATGATGAGAATTATTAGAAGCAGAGTTTATGACAGAGTGAAGGAGATGAGAGAGCATCTCGATGCAAGGACACGCGGTACGACAATGAAGGAGAGAGATGAGGAACGGGAAGAAAACAGCGTTGGAAGAAAAATAGGCATGCAGTACTAACCTTGAGGCAAAACTGAGCGGAGCAGCAGACAACGTTGCATCGTAAAGATAAAAGAAAGACAGGGGGAAAGGGAGGGAAAGGTGAGAGGGGAAAGAGGAGGAGAGTGCTAGGTTAGCCAGCTTGATCAATCTTCAAAGAACAGGAGAGATATGAGAGACAGAAGAATTGACAGAGAAACATAATTAACCATTGAGAGACAGCAGGCAGACATTTAAACAGGGAAACAGGCAAACAGATAGACAAGCAGGCAGAGAGTCACACAGACAGGTTTAAGGCAGGCATTTCATGTTTTCAGTAAACTACGGAGGCAATAAGGCCTTCTCACCTAAAATCCCCCTATAAACACTTAGGGACACACACACTCAAATTAAACGGTAATCATGAG
>NW_027457517.1:0-16476 GCF_027942865.1 Odontesthes bonariensis
CCCTTTAAATACTGGTTTAAATGACGTAAACGCCAATTTCTGTAAAAAAAACTCACAAAAACTGCTATATTTTCAATATATAGAATGCAAAGTGGAATTGTTGAGGGGGGATAATTATGGTCTGGGATAAGTCAATGATCAGCAACAACATTGATTTTTAGGGATTTTTAATTTTTTTGTTATGCCTGATTTAAAAAAAAACTCCTTAATTTCTGAAAAGGGACATTTTTGTCCCCTTTTAAAATGACCTAAAAACATCATATATTAATATTTTTTTCCACTTTTTTTTTCATAAATCTTTTATTCCACTTCAGTTCTGATCATAACTACCAAGTTTTCAATTATTTAAAAAAAAATTAACCCTTTAAATGCCAATTTGAACTTTTTAGCCCAATTTTGAAGCCTTTAGGTGCCAGTATTTTCAAAATATGGAATGCAGAGTGGAATTATTGAGTAGGGATAATTAGGGTCTGGGATATGTCAATGATTAGCAACAACATTGATTTTTAGGGATTTTTAATTTTTTTGTTATGCCTGATTTTAAAAAAAAATCCTTAATTTCTGAAAAGGGCCATTTTTGTCCCCTTCTAAAATGATCCCCAAAATACCATATGTTAATATTTTTTTCCACTTTTTTTTTCAGAAATCTTTTCTTCCACTTCAGTTCTGATCATAACCATCAAGTTTTCAATTATTTTCAAAAAATTAACCCTTTAAATACCAGTGTATATGAGGTAAACACCAATTTTCGTCAAAAACCAGACACAAAAACTGCTGTATTTTCAATATATGCAATGCAAAGTGAAATATTCTATGGGGGATTATTAGGTCTGGCATATGTCATTGATGAGCTAAAACATCAGTTTTATCAGCTTTTTAGTTTTTCTGTAATGGCAGATTACAGAAATGGCTCCCATAGACATCCATTATAATGAATACAGCATTAGTCTATGGCACACACACACGCGCAGTCCAGGATTAGTTGGGGTTTTCGGTGCTCATCCTCGCTGACCACTGGGTCCCTGTGCGCTGTGCTGAGGAGGAGAACATTTTCCACCTCTTCGGCACATATGACATGCGATATGCAGATTACAGAAAGTGTGTGTTGCAGTGAAGGCCAATGTTGAGGAGCGCACAGGTCTGTGGCTCGCCTGCAGATGGACTGGGGGAAACTCAGGCTTATTCCTTCTAATGGTCCCAACCATGGCGAGTTTTCATTTGAGCAGATCTTCATTCCAATACTTGACGATAGCAATTTAGCTTATTATTTATATATTATTATTTAGCTTATTAGCCCACGACGTAGGCCGATACATTTTAACACAGCGTCTAAAGCTCGCCACTCCCAAACCCTTCATTGGTAAAACGGCCGATGTACGACCGTACTGAAACATTCATATCATTCATATCTTAGATGTCTTTGGAAGGCTATGAGCTGCGCACGTCACAGGCAACCCACACTTTGATGCCATATTTTGGGGGTTTGCTGGGGATATACTGCCGAAACGCGCAGCGACCCTGAAAGGCCTTCAGCTGCTCATCGATGCAGACTTCTTTGCCCGGGGTGAAGAGGCGGGTGAGTCGGCTCTCCCACTTCTCCCAGAGAGCTGCAATCGGAGCCAGTTTGCCCTCTCGCTGTCGATGGGGTCGTGTCAGCTGGTCATCAAACAAGGGATTCAAATCTTGTGTGTGCCATAGTTTGCCTGAACATGGCCCATCCAGTGCATCCCACAGACTGAGGGTTCTCTCACCTCGTGAGTGATGCACCCGGCGAGGATGAGCGGCCCGAGGAAGGCCTGCAGCTCTCCTTTGTCGGTGTCCCTCCAGGCCTCTGTGGTGCGTCTGCCTTCCAGGTTGGTGAATGGAATGATCAGCTCCATCAGCTCATCAGTCAGAAAAAGATCCCAGGTGGACTTCACATCGGTTATGCGGGCGCATGCGTAGGTCGTCGGTCCAGGGCGAGCACAGGGCGCGGGCAGGTATCGGAGGGTGTTGGCGTGGTTGTCAGACCAGGATATCGTGCCATTTTTTGACACCAACAGAATATCCAGGCCAGCAGTCTCATCAGTTTCATCCTCCGTGCTGTTATAATCAGAGCTGCTGGAGGGAGGGTGAGTTCCCATTCTTCATCTGAGGAGTCATCGGAGGAGGATGAATAGAGAGAGTCGCTGTGCCCTGGTCTGAGGACTTCCTCCACGGCTTGGGCAACGCTGAATTTTTGTGCCATGCCTTCCAACCTTCAGGAGAATGAGAAATGTGCACAGCTCTCGTATTCTCATGCTGGTGGATCTGTCGTTGACAAACGAGGGTGCTTTCATCATGTTACCTCAAAGACACCTAAATTATTTTATTATGTTACCTCAAAGAAACCCAAACTATTTCTCAGTCTGACGACCTCATAACATCACTGGGGTCACACAGGTGTCCGTGTGTGTGTGTGTGTGTGTGCGTGTGTGTGTGTGTGTGTGTGTGTGCGTACGTGTGTGGGTGCGTGCGTACGTGTGTGGGTGCGTGCGTGCGTGCATGCGTGCGTGCGGGTGCCATAGACTAATGCTGTATTCATTATAATGGATGTCTATGGGAGCCGTTTCTGTAATCTGCCATTGCAGAAAAACTAAAAAGCTGATAAAACTGATGTTGTAGCTCATCAATGACATATGCCAGACCTAATAATCCCCCATAGAATATTTCACTTTGCATTGCATATATTGAAAATACAGCAGTTTTTGTGTCTGTTTTTTAACGAAAATTGGTGTTTACCTCATATACACTGGTATTTAAAGGGTTAATTTTTTGAAAATAATTGAAAACTTGATGGTTATGATCAGAACTGAAGTGGAAGAAAAGATTTCTGAAAAAAAAGTGGAAAAAAATATTAACATATGGTATTTTGGGGATCATTTTAGAAGGGGACAAAAATGGCCCTTTTCAGAAATTAAGGATTTTTTTTTAAAATCAGGCATAACAAAAAAATTAAAAATCCCTAAAAATCAATGTTGTTGCTAATCATTGACATATCCCAGACCCTAATTATCCCTACTCAATAATTCCACTCTGCATTCCATATCTTGAAAATACTGGCACCTAAAGGCTTCAAAATTGGGCTAAAAAGTTCAAATTGGCATTTAAAGGGTTAATTTTTTTTTAAATAATTGAAAACTTGGTAGTTATGATCAGAACTGAAGTGGAATAAAAGATTTATGAAAAAAAAAGTGGAAAAAAATATTAATATATGATGTTTTTAGGTCGTTTTAAAAGGGGACAAAAATGTCCCTTTTCAGAAATTAAGGAGTTTTTTTTTTACACAATGAAAAATTGCATTGTATATGATGTGTGTTTGAAATTCGAAAAAATAGTCAAAAATACACAACTGGACCAAATATGATGAGTATCACTATATACAGTGTGAAATTAGAGGAGAAAGTTCACCCTAAGTGGACAAAAATGTCCCCTATCAGGGATTAGGGTTAAATGAAAAACGCCACTCTTCCTCCAAAATGTCCCATTAAACATGCAAATCTTCCTTCAAGCAATCCTCTGCATTTTTGGTCAGTCAATAGACTCAAAACTTACTTCACTTTGTTAAGTCCACACGCTCAAATGTGTGCCTTCAATAGTCTTTGTGCTTCAGGCTCAAAAGTGTGGTCCAGTCTTCTAGAAATTTTCTGTACATGTGATGGAGGCATGCACAGTGCCAGTAGGGTGTGTGGTCTCAATAGCCATGCAGTAAGCAGTGTGCTCTGTGCATGTGATTGAGGAATGGCATGGATATTCAAGTGTATTTGAATGGCATCTGTTTGTTTTAGTCAAGATTATGCTAAAATATACTTTCCTCAACCATATTTAAGTTCCCTAGAAGAGCCAACCTTCAATTTTGAAAATTCCCAGTTTATTCCCATAAATTCCTAGCCTGGGTGCCAGCCGAACATAGCCCCGCCCATAAAATCTTTGGTCGGGAAGTTCGGTCTGACTCTGCTCAGTTGGGAAATCTCTATGCTCGACATCAAAACAGTCGACTCAATCAGATTGCCAGGGCGGGCTTTACACGATGATGGACAGATGATCAACAGGGACATTATCGAGTACGTCACTAAAGAGCGCTTGGTTTGAATTCGTTTGAAACAAACATGGCTGCCGCTGGAGAGCTAGGGTGTGTAGATTCTGCCATCGAGTCTGTTCTACAGGATCTCCACATTGCATTCATTTTGAAAGACGAACAAAGGGACCTGATAAAGGCTTTTATCGATAGAAAAGATGTTTTTGCCGTCCTTCCTGTGTGTCGCTTAATCTACGTCACATACTACGTTGCTCTGATTGGTTGTAGGTCTATCCAATTGAGGGAAGAGGCATTTTTTCTCCTGGTTCGGTTGAAACACGCCCCATACTCAAAACTCTATTGAGCGGTATCAGACTCACATTCTGACTAGAATCGTGAGTATGACGTAGTCAGGCTAATAAATTCCCGTTAATTCCCGTTAATTCCCTTAAATTCCCATGGAAAGTTTCCGTCTTTGAAAATTCCGGGAATTTTGCAACCCTAGTTCTTTGCTTGTACTCACTCTTTCACTTCCCCACTTTGTCTCTCAGTTCATTCCTCTCTTCCATGCGCTGCTTTCAGACGCAGTAAAAAAATATGTTTCTCGCCGCTGCTACTCTCATCAGTAGTAATAGACTAGCACACATGCACAAAAATATAGAAAAATAATCACATTTCTCCAGGGTGATTGCTGAACACATTTACTCACACAAACACACGCACACACAAATGCACAAACAAACACACAGGACTAGAGGTCACAGTAAATAACTCGGCTTTCGTGCTTTCACTTCCCTGGGGCATTGACTCTTGCTTGGTATTCATAACCATAACATGCAGAACCTGCCGGACTGACTGTGTGTGTGCAAATGTGTGTCTCTGTGTCCGTGTGTGCTGATAGTGTATTTATACCCTTGTACATGGCAAGCATACACACACACAGGCACACTTAGTGGAATATACACATTCTGCAGGCATTTTGCAAACAGATTGAAAAATATACATTCTTGTCATCACCACACTCACTCACACACGAAAAAGAAATGATAATGGCTTTGCTGGAACCCTCTATCCATCTTTACTTGGCTGTTTCTCTCGTCTGCGACCACCGATACTTGTCAGAGAAATCCTGTCTTCCTCTTCATCTCAAAGTCTCAGTCTTTCCCTCCAGTGCTCACCTTTCCAAATTCTGTATGTAAAAAACACAGATCATGCACACACATACGGTGCACACACACACACCTGGTTAAGCCCAAGCAAGGAGGTGTGTTTTGAGACTTTTTAATGTATTTATGCATTTGGATTCTCCTGAATAATACATTGTTATCTGTTATTTTCACTGCATACAGTTCCAAGGAGATAGAGAGGAGCGAAAATAATGTATGCAGAGCGATGTCGAGAATATAAGGATATTTACCAGCTCAGCAGACAAAAGGGGATATTTAATTTTATTTCATTTTGCGCGGAACAAGAATGGTGACGACAGTCAGGAGAAGCATTTCTAAAGATGTGTGTTTATCTCTCCATCAGCCCTGTTTCTGCAGTGTGTAGCTACTTAGTTATACTGCAAATGCTGGACAGAAAGGTTATCTCTCACTCATTTGTCATCATCATTCAACTTTTTTTTAATTCAAGCTTTATGATTTAGGAAAATATATTCTTTGCACTAACCCCTTTACACTAAGTTTCCTCATTACTGTACATTCACTCCTGTCATGTTTCTTATTTAAAATCCGTCTATCGACTGTTTCCGTGCCCCAGAGAAACACTGTGTTTACATTGTGGCCATGGTAGGCAAATTAGATGGTTCTTGCCTTCGGTGGGAGATTGATTTTAAATCCCACCTGTACTGATGTAAAATGAGCAAACAGATGTTAAACATTCTAAATTTTGACCATTTTTCTCGACCGGCTGTTGAGTTATTCATCCACGTTCAGCCGTTGGTGTTTGAGAAAGCCAAAATGAAGTTATTCGGTGGTTATTGATCAAGGTCATTGGTCACCGGAGTGCAGCTGGTGTTCATGTGAGCGACCCGATGATATGCTGTTCACACCTGGGTTGGATTGCGAATACACTTAAGTGAGTGGGAGGAAGAAATTTCAGCACTATTTTGTCCTGCTAAATCAGGAATGTAGATAATTAAAGAAGAAAATGTGGAGCAATTTTCTGTGGAGCGAGACTGTGATGCTGTGTGGTGTTTGAGTTTCAGTTTCAGAGTATATCTTGCATTCAAATAAAAAAAAATACTGTTAAATGCATGTTATGTATATAATACTTCCTACTAATAATCCTTAAGGCTTTTTGTTGCATTTTACACAATAGATGCAAAATTGACTGCATAGAAGCCCACTTACTGTGGATTGGATGAGAACCGCAGGAGTGAATGAGGCAGTGGAAGGAGGAAGCGTTTTGGAATGATTTCTGTGAATATGAAGCTATAGTAACTTTGTATACTTTTGCTATACATCAGCCACCAGTGACAATTGGCTGGAAATTGGTGCATT
Organism: Odontesthes bonariensis; assembly: GCF_027942865.1. Taxonomy (NCBI): domain Eukaryota; kingdom Metazoa; phylum Chordata; class Actinopteri; order Atheriniformes; family Atherinopsidae; genus Odontesthes; species Odontesthes bonariensis. The sequence continues at coordinate 6,541 of NW_027457517.1, forward strand.
CATTTCACCTAATTCTCCGAAAACATTTCCTTTAACTGAAGGCAGGACACAGCCAGCAGAATTGGTGACCTTGACAACAGTGAGCATTCATGAACAATTGCAGCCTGTCGCCTGCAATTGTTCATGAATGCTCACTGTTCCCAGCTCAGACAATGACCATGATAGAAAATCAGCAACAACTGGTGACACATAATTTATTTCCTGCGTTGATGTGAAAAGCCACGATGTGAGTTGCGACTGCAACGCTTTGATATGGCGCGACAGTGGGAGAGATGTAAAACAGTTTATTGTGAGGGTAACGTAACGGATAAACAATCATTAACACTTAGAGTGTATAGAGTATCCATAATGGTCTGTAAATCCTGTGCGTGAGGACAGTTTGATGGTCATTCTACTCTGCTTCCAATAATGGAAACTTCCAATATAAAGATTGATCAGATTGATTAAATGGTATCAGAGAAAATTGCTGATGATGAGTCCATTAAATATAATACAGCTGTAGTCAGTGAGAATATCCTCATGTATCATCATGGTGACTTACCCTAGAAACATAACCTACACCAGAGCACTGCCTGTTTTAAATTGTTTACATGTTGTTTTAGTCTGTGTTTTTCTTCTTTTTTTTTGGTCTTTTTTGTTGACTTTACGTCCTGCTTTGACAGCAGTAGATGCAGTGCTTTGAAGTCTGATAGAATTTTAGACTGTGATTGGTCAGCTGATGTCAGCTCTACCTGTTTTACATGAACGGGCCTGGGTTGACTTACTGAGTCAACCAGCATCTTTGTACCTGGTTGGTTGTTAGGGTTAGTGAAGCTAGATCACCAAAAAATACACTGAATATATTAAACTATGCGTCATAGTGTAGGGCCCAGGTTTAGTTTGTTCGTTATAGAGAAGGATGCTCTTTTTAAAACTGCACCAATGTTCTATCCTCAGAGGAACAGACAAAGAGAAACCGTATAAATATATTACATCTTATTGAATTGAATAGGTGGGTTTAGTGTTTGTCAGAATCACTTGGCCAGGAACATGTATAAGCTGCATTTTTTTACTGTTTACCTTAATGCTACTAAATCCTTCTTAGGCTACGGCTACACGAAAACGAAACAAGGTTTTTTTTGAAAACGGGTTCGAAAATTATTGCGACCACACGGAAACGCGCTGCTGTCCAGACGAAAACGATGAAACGAGGCAGTACACACGCCACTGTGTCACGCCACGCTGTGAGACAATAGAGAAGTGTTAAAATTGGCTCACAGCGTCAACGTGTGACTGACGCAAAAACGTTTTAGCTGTAACAATGGAAACGAAACGAGGCCGTTTTCAAACTTTCCCACTCTGGAACCCGTTTTCAAAAACTATCGTTTTGGGGTAGTGGGAACGCCGGCTCCGTGTGGCCGCGACAGTGAAACGATAAGAAAAAGTATCGTTTACAGTGAAAAACGTTTCCGTGTAGCCGCAGCCTTACTTTGTGCTCTCATCCCTTTATTTACCTTAAGATGTGTGGTTTTTGACTCTGAGAGCTATTGATTTACCTCACAATTATAAAAATAGACATATATGTATTCAGCATGTCAGCAGTAATAATACTTTCCAGAAAAGGAAGAAAATCCATCCATGTCATTTTCACAGACTATTTGCTCAGAATGAATGTCAACGCTTTCTGCTCCTCCTGCAGCTTTATGCTGTCTCTCTCTGTCTCCTCGAGGCTTATCAGAATAGCTCAAATTAAATTGTTGTCATGTTAAATCGGGTCCTATATTGGTAAGCAGAAATGGGCACACTGATTTGAACGCTTTATCTGATTATACGTGTATTTGCTGGTGTGTGTGTGAGAGAGAGAGAGAGAGGGAGAGAGAGAGAGAGAGAGAGAGAGAGAGAGAGAGGGGGGGGGGGGGAGAGGGGGAGAGGGGGAGAAAAAAGAAAAAGGGGGTTTGATTTCATAAACAGCACTTTGTGCTTTTCTCATCATGAATTTCAAATTCTAATCCAGTGGAACTTCGTTAGTTTTTTGTTTTTTTTCTTCTTTTAATTAAGCGGCAGTCTTTGTTGCAAAGCAGTCATTAAAATGGTCTTTCTGTCTTTGCTTGCGGGAGATAATTTCTCGTTTTTCCGGTGATGAGCTCTCTGCATCGCTGATATCTCAGTTTAATCCCAAATAATGACAGGAAAGGAAAAAATCTTTTTTTATTATTTTTATTTTTGGGCTTATTATGTTTAAAGCCACAGTATGCGCTACAAAGTGTAAACAGTTCATCAAAACAGTGATGCTCCGTTTCTCACATTGGTTCTGTCTCCTTATTTGTTTTTATTTTGGTGAAAACATTTTAGGACAGTTTTGCCAACTGTTTATGATTGTCAAGTAAAAGATGTGAGTTGGGAAAAAAAAGTATAGATAAACAAACATGTTTTTGCTTCCTCTTCTTACGCTTTTGATAATTACTCAATTCCGTCCCTAAGATTGGTGGTCATGGGCTTTAAACCTACATTCATGTTATGGCTACACGGTAATTTGACCGAGAACTCTCAAAGAGGTGTTCATTTTTATAAATATTGTAACGAACAATAACACAGAGTGAGGTGTCCGACTTTGTGCTTATCAGGCATGCAAATAGAGTGTATGTTGTTTGTCTTTACAGAGATGTACTTTTGTTTGTGTCAAGGACCAAACACCTACAGCAACTGCAGCAGTTCCGAACAGCATGTTGTGCCCAATGGCCAATACTCATTAGTAAGTGTTTTTATGGCAAAGGCCAAGTATGATTAGCTACCGCTTCGCTGCACATCAGTGCTGATTTTTTGCACCCCACCACCAGCGGCTCTCGTTAATCAGGAGTTAATGAAAGGAAACTTGTGGCATATGCGCCACTTAGCCAGCATGAGTCCTCGTACCTCTTTCTGGGGCCACGGTGACATCCTGAATACACAGCTCTCTGGGGGAAGTTCATTGATTTTAGATACAGCATCTTTTCATTGTATTGCCCCTCTGTGGGCATAAAGCCGTTTTGCACATTGGATTTAAATAAACTTTTTAAACTATTATGCATACAAAGTCATTACATCAGCGGTGAATCGTACCTGTAGTAAAGCCTGTGCTATGATACTGAAGCTGCTCACTGGATCAGTTGCATGTCAACTTTAACCAGTGAATCCTAGTGTAGAGTTTAACAATGTAAAACAAAATGAATGCATTATTGATTTCGTGGGATTGTGGCCGCAACAAAGAAGCAACAAAGAAGCTGTTATTAGCATCGCACACTGCACTCCCAGTCTGAGTTTGACACCAGCATCTTCTTTATTGCTTTCAAAAGGCCTTTATCCTCAACTCTTGGTACAAACAGGGACAGTTTTCCAATAGTTAGTTCCTACTTTTTCCTATTGACAAGGACCCTGAGGTTAAAGACACTGTCTCTCAGCCAGTGCATCTGTTTTTCTCACTCATTATCTCTTAGCTTGTTTACAGAGTCCACACTTAAACTGTCTGGTTGGTTTAGACAGCTGACCTTTTCCCAGAGAAAAAAACCTTTTAATCAGTCTTGTTGGAAATTTTAAAGCATAAAGAGACTAATTATTATTATGTTTCGTGAAAGATTGTGTTGTGCAAGAAATAACAAATTAGAACAATGTGTAAAATACTCCTTTAAAGTAAAAAAGGTTGAAGCCCTTTTTACCCTGCAGCTCACTCTCAGATTACAGTTAAGTTTATTTTAGCTGTTAGTCATTATATTCTGCATCATCTTCATTATCATGCTTCATTTTCACCTTCAACAACAAGCCTCACGAGCCGCAAAGACATCATGTGACAGGAAAAGTCTCACAGTCTGAACAAAAGTCTGCACATTATGTGTCATACAGAGAGCAAAATTATTTCATGTTTGATCATCATTATGTATAGTGCAGTGCTGACTTTGCTAACACTGAATTGAAATTCCTATTGCTCGTTATCACCAAAAAGATAAGATGGCATAACTACATAAGGTTGCATGGGATATCTGTCAAAAGATGCCTTTTAGATTTGTGTCGATTTTTTTCATGGTTAACTGATGAATTTAAGAGTTTTTTTGTGGAATAGTGCAGCTGCAGAACTAATGCATGTCTGTCTGTATTTGTCATAAATGCCACATTCAGAAGATTTAATCCTGTTCTGCTTTCATACTGTCACTCAACAGAATAAATGGGCCCTGTGTAGTCATTTCAGCACCGCACCTGTGCTTTCCTGCATCTTTCAAGCGTGAGACATCTGCCAGCGGAAATGACAGCTCTGGTGCAAAAAACCTGAGTGTAGTAACATTCGAGCATTTTATCATCTGTCATTCTTGTTTTATTTTTGTTGACACTCTCTTTGGTCCACATTATTCCTATTCAAAACAACATCCAACATTTGAAGACCTTGATCTTTGCTCATTTTCTTGAACCTCATTTTTGCTTTGCCTAAAGATATTTACAGTTTAGAATAGGTCCAGACATTCAGTGCACTACTGCACAGCTACTTTGCTGTGAGTGTGGCCATTGACTGGCTTTTTGTGGTTCATTTTCCATTCTCCGGGGTAATACAGCAAAGCATGTAAAAGAGAGCAACTGCTGCAGTTCAGTGGAGCTCTTTGAAGAACTACATCAAACACAAAGAAATCTTCTTCTAGCCATTGGCATCACAGTAGAGAAAGTGAAGTCTGTGTTTTTTTTCTGTGTGTGTGTGTCACACATACCCAAACAGCATGTTGGAGAGGTGTGTATGACTGTTAATCCTTTGGCCTCCCCTCAGTGCTTGCCTCCTACTTCTCATTAAGTTGTTTGGGTATCTGGCTGCACATTCTTCTCATCCATATTTAGTTCTTGGATTTCATTTTTTGTTGATCTTGTCTGTTTATTTTCTGACCATTCCATAGTGCCACCCTTTCCTCGCTCCCACTCTGACCCTTTTCCTTATCTCACCTCTACACAGTGTGCTCCTATTAGTTTAATAGAACTTCTTTATCCAGAGCCGGCCTTTTTTCCACTTCTCTTCCTTACTCGCCACTTTCTTCGTCGTTTAAAGTGCTCATCCTGCATTTGACACGCCCCGCTTCTCTTTAGCACACCTTTTGTTTTCTTTCTGTTGTGGTCATTTCATGGCCTCTTAAAGTTTGGACAATAAAGCAAATAGGCTGAAAGTTTATGTGTGATGAAAGGCATCAAAAGTTATTTGGTTGATAGGAAGGCTTTCAAGTGCCATCTAGGTTAGGTTAGCTTTGTAATTGCAGATGTGCAGCAAAACTGAACTCTTTTATAAGATATTGAATATATATACACCCATCAGACATAACATGATGACCCCTAACAGGTGTGGTGAAAAACAATGATTATCTCATTCCATCAACATCTGGGTAGAATATAATAGACAGCAGCTGAACATGTCCTTAAGGTTTTGGTGTTGGAAGCAGAAAAAATGGGTAAGTATAAGGATATATAAGGTAATAGTATAAGGAAGTCAAACTGACCTTTACAGCTCAAATTGCTGAAGAAGTCGATATTGGTTCTGACAGATAGATGTCAGAAGACACACTGAACCACAGTTTTTTGTGTGCATATGCTGGCCTGTGCTTACCTTCTTTTGCATCATGAGGATGGTCGGGTCCTAGCTCATTGCTTACCAGATGAAGAGATGGCCCCAGTTTCCTTTCATGGAAACAGTAATCCAAAATGGCAGCAGCCTCTTTCATTTGGACAATGCGCTATTAGAAAATAGCTCGAGGAACACAACAGTCAGTTTGAGATGTTGAATTGGCCTCCATATTCTACAGATTTAAATCCAATCGAGCATCTATGGAATGTCCTGGACGAACAAGTCTGACTCTTGGAGGTCCCACCTCTGCTTCCGCTACTGATGGCTTTGTGATTAAAAATGCAACAATACCACAACTAGTGGGGGTCATCCCTTACCGGTCAGGGCTGTTTTGGTATGCAGTTATAATTTTATGGCTGATCTGTGTATATTTTAAAGGAGTGCCTCATACTGTCCTCCAGTGAAGAGAAAACAATGTCATAGATGGTTTGTGCAGATTATTCTCGATGGTGGATGCATTATCCAGACAATTTAGTGTCCAGAAAATATGGATTAAAAAGGGTCTATTTTAGCCCAAATTATGATCTTTTCCTTACCCTAACCAAGTGATTTTGATGCCTAAACCTGAGCAGGTAGTATTGGAGTCTAAAACAAACTAAACAGTAAGTAATCCTGAAGCTAGAAATGTACTTTAAAATTGGGTGCACGTGTTTGAAACAGTCATGAAATAATTGGGGCTGCTTGCTTGTCTGACATCATCCACACTGACATCAGTGCACATCATGCTTCAAATCACTTCGGTGTTGCCAACATAGGGGCTTTGTCAGTAGATTTAGAATATTTTCAGATCCTTTGACTAACTTTTTCCCCTGAAAGGTGTTGAGCATCAAATTGAAAGACCAGACCAGTTGCCAGCATTGCCCTGCAGTGTGATGTCTTGCACGCTCAACAGGGACACACTGCTTGCTGCTTTCACTCACCTCTCTTCTGTTAGTGGCAAAGAACCTGTGAATGAGATGTTTACACATGCACACTGTTGTCATGGTGGCTTATTATCAAGATGAGGTCTGTGTACTGCATTTGAGCAATGATGGCCTATCTGCCTCAGCTGACTTTCTCTGAAGTGGGATGTGACATTTTGGAGGCATGTGTTTAAGGTGCCTCTGGTATTAATATGTATATGTTGCTTAAAATATCAGCACAGCCATTAACTATACTTTAGGTACATACATGAGGATATTGTCAAGCAACTTCATATTTGTGATTTAGCCAGCACATCTACCCCCAAACTCTGGATATTTGCTTTGATTAGAACTGGATACTCAAGAGTCCAAATATGGTTCTTTGAAACCATAGAGCTGGTGTCAAGACACGTTAACTCTTGTTCAGCATAAAAACTCGAGGCAAAACAGTTTTTTTCTTCTTTTCTGTAAAATTGAAACAGTGACACAGTGTCACACGTTCTTTTTTGCATGCTGTTTTTCACTCTTATTCTCCTGCTGGTGATGGAGAATGAACGAAGGGAAATTGCTCTTGATTAGAACACATACTGCCAAGTCCCCACACATTGCATCATTGCATTTGATTAGCTTCTTCAACCCCCTGCTCCCTCCCATATCACTATCAGCGCAACAGGGAGCACAACACACATTCACATGCATGCACAGATACATACCCACATATCACAAACTCCCTTCCAGACTTATCTCAACTCCATGGGTGCCTGTAAACGTGCGCTGGCGATTATGAATCCGCACACACACACACACACACACACCTTGATTGTTGCTGCAATTGTGGTGGCAGGGCATCAAGTAAAGTCAGCACGGCACTGACAGCTCCCTGTCCCTTATGAAGCATTAATACACTGTCGCACAAAACAGTGGATCAGAGAGTAGCAGAGCTCCCCACCTGCCTGGCTGTCTGCTCAATGTAATCCCCATCTTCCCAAACCCTCTGCCCAACTTTTCGCTACTTTGCTGAAGGTTCTGTACTTTTAAATTTTCGTGATTCTGATGTCATATTAGATCTATAATGGCCCTTTTCCACTAGTACCTACTCAACTTTTCCGTTAGGTAGAAGCACCTCATACCAGGTGCCTTTTTAGCACCTACCTGGTCGAGGTGTCAGGTGAGCTGAGTCGAGCCGAAAATGTGACGTCTATAGACTGCAGGCCCCTTATTGGTCAGAGAGTGACGTCACTGGATGTGTCCTGAAAGGACTTTCAGGCTACCTTGCTATGATGACCCCATCCACATTGAGGTGGTACTCAATTGTAATGGAAACAACTTAAACCGAGTAGGTACGAGTGGAAAAGAGCCATAAGAGACCTCACAAACTCTGCCAAACTTTTCAGTTGGACAGGCAAAATTAGCTTGCAAGGATTTACTTAATATAAATGAAATTTTTATTTTTGCTGGAAAAAACCTTGACAGCAAAAGGGAGTGGTTGAGCCTTGGTCCTATAATTTTATCAGTTAAATAATAATTAAAAATGTTCCTACTGTAGGTACAGCTCTTTTTAAATGTATGCTTAATTTTTGTACAAAGTACCATATGACTCAAACTCCAATTGGGCATATTTTCTTTTTCAAATGTAGACCTTTCCAACTTTATCCTTATCGTGGATCAGCTTTGGGATAAACAGTTTTAGCACAGTGTCTTTATCTCTTTATGTCCCCTTTGCATTTGCTTTCTATGTAGTCGTGCTGCCACTTTTTTAAGTCTGAACACACATAGTAAGCAGTCCTTACAGTCTTACAGTACACTGACTAATTTCTTTCCTAATTCAAACACCAGTTTATTGGCATTAAAGCTCAAGTTATACATGTTCATATACTCGTTTGTGAAGGTGACATGCCAAGGCACGTTTCTTCATAATTAGGCACACGGGTAGTCCAGTCACAGTATGTGCCCGAATGGCAGACAAAGAAACCTGCTGGGTGTAGATATTCTCAGGGGGTGTGCCCATTCAAACACTGCATGCTTGTGATTAAAAGAACTGGAGCATTTTGTTCTCTGAAAAGAGCCGGTTAAATCCATAGTAATGAGCCCGAAATGCTTCTAAAAGTAGCAGAATCTTAGAAAATGAGAAAATAGATGTCGACTGGGTTTTTCGATGACTGATGCAGGTGCAGATTTATTAGGGAGCTAATTGGCTGACGATCAATTTATAATGTCAATATCATGCTTTTGTTTTTTTTCTGCTTTTGCACCTGACAAAATAGAAGAATTTGATTATCAAACTATAAAAACGGAAAATTGCTTTTTTTGTTGTTGGTTTTGTTTCCCCGCCAACTAAAAAAAGAAAATAATTAGCCTCATCTATCCTATATCCAGTTAATCTATCACCCCTGTTGAATGTAGATAAATATAGATTTAGTCTCCATTCACAATATTTGAACACAAGTGAATATATTTAACTTAATCTTTTGATTTGAGTGTTGGCTGTTCATGGGAGGGGGGCGTCCTTTCCTCCCCTTATCATAAGCAACAGGTGTCATCTTGCTGTTTGAGCTGAAATGGCATCTTTATCTATCTATATCCTTATCTGACTTTTTATTCTCGTTATCCTTGCAGTTTAAACCTTGCTGAGCTTCATTCCAGCAAGGGAGACAAATCTAATTGGCAGCGTAAATTTTTCTGATTTAACAAATATCATTCTGCTTACATTTTTAAAAAAAAATTTATGAGCTGCTTTCTCCTCTTTTTTGCCACCTTTCGTATAATAATAATGAGAAAATATATCCCCTGAAGTTTGCTGTGGTGTACATGTTTTTTTCCATCTTTTTTTCATTTGCGCTTGTTACACCGATCACATTCACCCAGGCAATTTGCCTGCTTGTCTGAGTCTGAGAAGGGAGGCTTATCTGCACTAACGCTCCATCAAGGCTACGCTTCCTATCCCAATCGGCCTCTGTTAGCATTCAAATCAAGAGCACCCACCTCCCCTTCCTATGCTACCTTGCTCTCGTGGCCCTTACTTTCACCCCCACCCCTCTTTGCCTGTCGGCAGGCCTGCTTATGCTCAGAAGACAGGAAGGTTGGGAATAAAGAGAAAGTCGTTGCTGTTCAATAAGATCAAAAAAGTGTGAAGAGGATACTGTTTACTATCACAAAATACACAGGGCCCCACTTTGCAGCACAGGAAGCTCAGCAGGTGTCTACCTCATCTTCTTCCTTTTCCTCAGAAGCTGTTACTACCACCTCCACCCTAACAACCAGCTTTTTTCGGAAAACCTTTTGTGTTCCGACAAGGTAATTCTTCCTGTCGGAATACACCTCCCATTCCCACTAGCGCACTAACACACTAAAACAATATGGCTTTGAATGCTATCTCCATTAGTGTGTACTGTGGCCCAAGTTACTTTGTGCATGTTAATTGTGTAACCTGTG